>NW_026562383.1:10932500-11215000 GCF_027474105.1 Poeciliopsis prolifica | reverse complement strand
TTTATCTTTTTTTTTTCTTTTTAAAGATTACTTCATAACACTTCTCTGTCTGTTACAACAAGCCAACCAACATGACTCAACCACTTCAGAAAGGCTTTGCGTTTGTGAGCACACAGCTTGTAACCATGATTCACAAAAGTGAAATTGAATCTGTTCTAGGACCTACTGTTGTACATTCTAGAACATAGCTGTAAAGGCTTTGAGAGCCCGCTGGCAACTAAAGCAAGTTAACTTTCACTCTTTGACTTACAGTACAATAGTGAAAATGTGAAGAGTATAGATAGAATTGAACAGTTCATTCATTTAAGTGCTTTTGCACACATACACACAAAAAAAGTTGGGCATAAAAAAATTATGCTACTACAGTAAAAGTACTGATAGATTACATTTTTTTAATGTAAAATAAACTAAACATAAAATTTACATGGAAACAAATATTAGATTGCATTGAAATCTAATTTAATACTAATTTTAGATGCTTTTGTACCCCATCATCTTATTTAGAAAATATCTATTCATTATTGGATATCTACTCTACTTATCAATATACAAGAGTTCAGTCACAGGAAATAGAAAAATATCAAATATCACCAGTGATGATAAGAAAATGTGACAACCTGAACAAGCAGAAATATTGCAGTAGTAACCACTAAGGTCCTGACATCAGCAATTATCACCCCCCTAGTGCTCTTTGTGATCACCCTGAAGCATTGTTGCAGGGGGAGTCCCAGTACCACCAAGCAGGGAGAAGAAGTGAGAATGTGAGGGTTATGTGGTACAGAGGATAAAGTTGTTTTTTTGTTTGTTTTGATTTTTTATGTCAGATGGCTGTGTCCCAGAATACAGTGGTCTGTGTTGGGTATGGGGGAGGTCGGATCTTCTTGGTTCCACTGCTCTTTCCACAGCCAGTGAGGACAGACACACTTTCCTGCTTGCACTGACTTTGCCCCAGGTGCCTGTCCTCACTCTTGTCAGGAGGTGGAGGCCTTTCCAGATATCTCTGCAAGTGTGGATGCTGTCTGGAGAGGATCTCTGCACAGAGGGTCCGTTTTCTTTCTATCTGCTCTAGCATAGTGGTGTCTCCACAGATCCATGGCATCTGCAGCATCTGAGGGAAAGAATGAATTTAAACTCAGTTTTATTTACATAGTGTCAAAGTGTAGAAAATATTACCTGATGGCACTTTACAAACAGGCACAACTCATATTCAGTTATACAAAATTGTACGAATCCAATTCTTTTCAAGAAGGACAGTTTGACACAGCCTATGTAGAAAGATAACAAATAGTACTTGGATGAAAGCAATGTAATGGGCTACATCAAGGATGATGCCAGAGCTCTTCATGGGAATGTGACATTACAAAATAAACAAATTAGTAAAAGTAATGGTGTACATTCAGCTAGCTTCACCAAGCCTTTGACAAAAATATAAATATTGAAGTTTTAGTACCGAAGGCTACAGAGAATAAGAAGTTTGAGTCTAAGCCAAGCAAAATAAAAGAAGAAAGTATAACCATGAGTTAGAGTTGGGATTCTCATGGGCTGGATCCTGAGATGCTTCACTGCCACAATATTGTCTGCCAAAGTCTGAGTTTTTTTTTTTGTTTGTTTGTTTGTTTTGTTTTACATCAGGCTAAATGAACTGTCATGACATCAGAGAGTAGCTCATACATTTAGTACTTCAAATGACAAAGCAACTGCCGCGTCATACTATGTGGTGCTATGCCTAATAAAAAGCAACTAAATCCCAAAACATCAGTTTAATATATGAATAAAACTTAAAGTTTAGCAAAAGAAAAAAAAGTTTACAGAAATAACAGCAATATTGTAGCTTCAGGGAGGCAGCTGTCAACCCTCTGGACTACATTGACAAGCAAGTGCTGTATTTTGTTGTCAATTTAGTATTGATTGTTAGGAAGAGGTCATACACTTGACTATCAGTTGTGCTATTTTGAAGAAAGTATTTGTTTTTGTTCCTTACTTTTAAAGACTTCGCATGATTAGAGCCTTTTGCAAACAAAATCTGTGACTTTGGTGATGAGTGCTGCTCTTAAGGCATGTGTGTAAACTGTTTTGTAAATGTGGAGTCTGAGCTAACAACTGCATCAAAGCAATTATGAAAAATTGTAAAACACTTACGTTTTTTTTATGCTTGGTCTCCTCTATATGGCAATGTTTCTTTTGGCAGTGGTGTTGCTATCTATTTTGTATGTGATAGAATGTTTTTGACAGCTTTGATATTGAGCTACCCAGGAGGACTGAAAAAATCTGAAAATAAATTATGACGATGCAGTGAAAAATAAACTATCTACACGGTTCAAACAAGGATTCATCTCTAAACAGACATCCTGTTTTCTGAAGTTAAAGAATAATAAAGAAAAGTAACACAAGTGCATACCTGACTTTGATGTGTCTCTGCAGCTCTCCTTTGTGGCGTTCCAAGTGGGGAAGGATTATTGAGCATTGAAGGGGAACGACTATACTTGGATGGAGTTTTCAAATCTAAAGAAGAGGAAAAAAAAACATGCAAAGCTGTATGTTATGGAACAGTTTCGGTGCATTTTCCATCAAGAAATATTATTTAACCAGAGCACAATTAAAAATTTTTGGAATAGCGATGTAAGCTCTCACCATTTCCAGTTCCTGCAGACAAAGGTGGGATACTGGATGATTTCCCGTGGTGAGTGGGTGTAGTAGTGGATGAATGTTGCCCTGCAACTGTGCTGCCATTTCTCTCTTGTGCTTTCGACTGGTCCATGTTGTGATTATCTCTGTTGTCACGCCTCGGTGTACCATCTGACCTATGTCCACGTTCTTTGTCACACCTGTACTCCGTTGCAGGAGGACTCTTGCTGTATTTGAAATCATAAAGATGCTGCTCTGAGCCATTAAGACTTCTGTCTTTGCTGTCACGTCTCACTTCAAGGCCTGTCCTACTCAAGTCTTTACTTTCCTGCCTTGGTAAAAGAGGGGGAGGAAGATCCCCTCCGTTGTGGCAATTCCTATCTCTGCCTTCATACTTAAAATCAACCTTGTTGCTCCGTAATGTTTCTTGTCTCGGCAGTATTTCAGGTGGCTGGTCTATTCGTCCTTCATATTTATGTTCAATGCTACTTCTTTCTCTGTCTATACTCTCTTGATGAAGTGACAAATCAGAACGATTGTCTTTGCAGTCATGCCTAAATTCTGGTCCATTTCTAGTTCTGTCTTTACTTTCTTGACGGGGCAGCAGCTCACTTACTCGGTCTCTGCTATCTTGCTTTGAGTCCAAACCATTTCTTGCCCTTTCCTTGCTGTCTTGTTTTGATAAGGGCTCATGTTGCTGATCTATTAGTTTGTCTCTGTCTTTGCTTTCCTGTCTATGTGAAGACTCGATTGCAAGTCCTCCACCCCGATCTTTGCCATCTTTCCTTGGAATTAGTTCACCGTTGCTTAAACACCTTTCTTTGGAGTCTTTTCTAATTAAAGGTATGGGGTCTGAGGAGCTGCTGCTTTTGTCTTTGGAGTCCCGTCTCCCAGAGATGGGCTCTGGACCATTGGAGGATTGATCCTTGCTATCCCTGCGGATAAGGGGCACATCTGTGCTGCTGGAAGTGCGGTCTCGACTGTTCCGTCTGTGGGTCGAAGATTCTGTATTGCTGGCACCCCTATCTTTGTCTTTGTCTTTATCTCTGTCTCTTCGATGAGAAGACTCCTTGCTGTGGCGCTCTTTGGACTCACGTTTAGAATCCTTGCTATGGCGTTCCTTACTTTCACGCTTGGAATCACTGTGAGACTTGACCTTAGACTCAACTGCAGAAGAGCACAAAAAAACATTATTATTTAATATTTTAAAATATTTATAAATATTCATATTATGATTAGAATTCTTAGTTTTAAACCTCTATTCTATTAACATACTGTCAACAGTTGAGAAAATAGGTTTGTCATGCAATACCCACTAATAACCACTAGGTGGCACCCATTACTCGCTTCAGTGTTCACAATTTATGAGAGCAGACACAACATAGATCTTAGCTAAGCTTTTCTAATAAACTACATATTGATTCAATTAACTATGAAAATAAAGTAAGATTTGTATATGTAGCCTGTTATATTACCATGAGTTACACAAGCCATTTTAAAAGATACAGATGCATGTATGAGTGTTTGCTTATGGGGGCATATACTATGAAAGGGAAGGTTGTGATTAACCAATTCATAAATGGGTCAGAATATTGTCTCTACTGCTAGAGAATGCAAATGTAAAATAAAGGCCAGTTCTTTGAGAACCACTATGTCCAGAAAAAAATCACAGAGAAACAAATAAAAAACAACAACACTGCTTCCTATTCTATTCCTATTTATTAAAAAACAACAAGGACTTCTATGGACCTGATTGAAACACACAATTCTTTTTTTTTTTAACAATCTCTTAAAATAACTGAGTAATTGTTATAATTAAAAAAATAAAATAAAAAATCCTAAATAAAGCAAATGTGCATTTGATTTCTGACAGGAAAACCTTAAGTCAAGCCAATTAGATTACAATTAAAAGTATAAATAATCCAATGTACATTGTTTCTGCTCTTTCCACTGCTTATCTGCACCAGCAGCCCGATTGGCTTAACCATGAGAAGGGTATGTGCTGATTGGACAAAATACATTTGAGTTGTGAGACATCACCACCCTTGTCAGCTGCTCAACACTCATTTGTACACCACCATGCCCTGAGCTGTGATTGGCTGCATTACCCACGGGAAGAAAATCTGCAAATAAGAAACAGGGATTTTTTTTCCCTTCTTCCTCTGTTGCTATGTTGTAGTTGCTAAGAAAACTGACTGAGGATCTGTGCAATTTCACCACAATTTATGATTTATGGGACAAGGGGGTCCTAGTGAAACCATAAACATGTGTAGGTTTAAAACATGTAGATTTTTCTTTAATTACTATTTTATAGACCACTCAATGGAAGAATGAAACTGAAGATTCATCACACATTTATGTTTATCTGCAGGTAATCTTGTATGTATCAAGTCAAAAAAACAACAACAACAAAAAAAACTCTGTATAAATCGTGATATGATTTATACATTTCTGAGACTTCCTCTTACCTAATATGAGGTTCATATTTATAGGCACAAGTAAAATAGTATTTTTCAACATGATATATTTAATTAGTTGTGCATTATCTTCAAGTTCAACACAGTGGTTTACTGATAATAAACCATTAGCAGGCTTAACCATGTGAAATGTATGTGTAAACCATTATCAGCAAACTGATAATACTGCTGACTAACAAACTATAATTTAACTCAATTTTAATACCTTTTATAGAGTGAAAAATATCTACCTGTCTTTGAGCAGACTCTGCTTTCCTCGGCAGATGAACTGATTTTGGCAGCACCTTGAGTGAATGTGGCATGAATATCGGTATTTAAATCTGATGTTTACATATTTAAAAGTAATCCTGCCTGATGGCCTAATGCCATGAGTTGGTTTGAGAGGCCCGCTGTCCGCTTTAGTCTCTAATCTCCTCAGATTAAATTATACGATCTGTATCTGACTTGGCTTTGTGGACCTAGATTAAACAAAGAAACATTTTGCAGATTTTGCCACCATGCTGTAAAAAGAGATGCACACATTACACAGCATCTTAAATTAGTATGGTATAAATTTTATCCCAAAAACAACGTTAATTTTAGAACAGGAAAGAGTAGTATGTGCTATTTATAAATAAGAGATCATCAATATTCCCTGATTTTGTCTTGCATTGTAATTTATTCGACTGATGGATCAGTGTATGCCTATTGAAGAAGTCCTTGGACTTCCAGCTGTAAGTTAAAGGGCTTTCTTTTCCACACCTATAAACTATCTAAATTTAGAATACTGTATTTTTGCTATTTCTGGTTTTACAACATTAATTTATAACGTAAAAGCATATTTAAGACATATCTTACTCTCTCCAGGTTCTTTAGATTTTCTTCCACTGGCATTTTTCTTCAGCATGTTCCTGCCTGTGGTGAACAGGTTTGTTAGTTCATCAAGTGGACTAGTGGGTGTCCGTGAACGACCTGTTGACACATTCTGCATAGAGCCGTGGAGTCGTCCAACACCTTCTTGAGGTGGTGAACCTTTGCCATGAGGGGTTGCAGATGCACTCCGAGGAAGACCCCCGGGAAAAGGCATTGGAGCATCAAATGGAGGTGTACGCATTAGGCTCAGAGGGGTAAGACAGCGGCCCATGCTGACCGGTGATGGGCAGGCAGAATGACTACGCTGATAGGATGATGATGAGGAGGATTTGTAAAGCGTACAGGGGAGTGGAGGTGCGGAGGAGCGGCCAGAAACTGTAAGTGTTGGGGTAGCAGTGAGCTCCCTGCGGATGTGAGCAGAAGAAGGAGGTTCATTTGAAGAGGTCGGGGATTTGCTATAGGGCTGGTTCTCCAGCATTGGTAATTTGGCTACATCTAAAGGGGTGAGGGGCGACTCATCTGAGTTTGGCGAGCACTGGGCTGGTGCTGGTGGAAACACCAGCAGCGGAGGTCGGTGAGTGAGTAAATTAGGAAAGGGTGCAGGAATGTCACACAGGGGGATGTTTCGAGGGGTGGAGCAGCGACTGAGAGGCTCAGGGTCATAGGGTGCTGGGGTGGGGCAGGCAGAACGACATCCAACAGGATCAGTGCGATACTCCATATCATCCAGGGCTGGATACTTCATTTCCTCGTACACAGACTCTCCTGGCTCTTCATCCTCAATCTTCAATGGTTCTCGTGGCCCTATGTCAATCCCCCCCATTTCTATGTAGACAGGTTCATCCTCACACTCGTCTGCGGGACTCTCGTCACTCTGTGGAGGTGAGGGGTTACGTTCGCATGGGGATGTGGTGTGGTGGAGGTGCTTGGACGGGCACACACCACTGCTTCCGTGACTCCTAATGTAGGACTCGTCAAAGGAAACACTAAGTTGTGTGTTGGGATTCCTCTTGGGTTTTGGAGGTGGCACCCTTCTGCAGTCTTCATTGCATCCTTGTACTGCTAAAACACAAACGAGAGAAAATTGATCAAATAAACAAAATCTGAATTTTCTTTTTTTCTATTTCATTAATTTTATTAATGTAATATATATTATATTTATATTTATATGAATATATTTATATTTCATTACAATTTTCAGAAGAGATTGAACAGTGATCAATTCACTGTATCATGTTTTATTTGAATAAAAATATATGGCCATCTGGTCATATATCATAATTCATAATGGTGTTTGGTCACAATACAGCATTTATACTGAATGTAAAAAATCAAGGTAAACTCTACTTTCAAATTTAACTGCAATTGATTGTAGTGGATTCCAGAGTAAGTGGGTATTTTTACTGTTTATTTGTGAAAACTAAGAAAAAGCAGACAAAATAGTCCTGCTATTACACAACTATACAGTGCATTGTGTGGATTCATCAGAAAGTTTTGAAAGCTTTAAAGGCACAACCACTTTTACAAGAATCTGAAAGAAATATGCAAGACAAAGAGTAACAGGAAGTAGAATATCACTATGTTAAAAAAAAGTAAAAAGTATTGGCAAATTGTAATAAGTTAAACAAAATTTTTTTTGTGTGAAAAAACATTGAATTAAAAACACTATTGCGGATAGGAAACCTTTCTGAATTTTTATGGGTCAGCCGAAGGTCACTGTGTATCACTGTGAGCAACAACTTGGATGTGAGTTGTGGGACCAATTGATGCATATGCATGTTTCTAGGTCAGATATGTAGCAGGGAAGTAATATGAGAATATTGTATTTGGGTCACACACTCTGTGGAGTGTCTTTTTGATAGTGGTGACGTGGTATTGCAGTGTGAATCTCTTCAGAGGTGGTGGAGAGAAGCTTTGGTACAGTGCTAGTATTTCCTAGATACTACTGTATAAAAGCAGCGCAGCACTAAAGCCTCATTCACTGCTCTGTGTCACAGTTTATTTCTAGGTCAGTCGATGAAATGTTTGGATGGAAGTGCCTTTCCCTAGGATGGGAAGTGAGAGATGAGCTTAGTGAAGAAATGAATCATAGCTGAAATTTCCAAACTGCAGATTTTAGACCTTTAATAATTCAGATACCAGATGGCCCCAGACATGCATATTTCTCATAACTGTATGACTCACCACCAATGACTGCAGTACATGCAAACCAGTGCATGCACACTGCACATCCTGAAAATCATCACTGACAAAACAATTGAAGAAGATGCTGCAACTGGACCAGTATTATTAGCCATGTTATTGAGAATGCCTCATATTTCTTTGTGTGAATATTTACTAGAATATGAATGTGAGCATGCAATACGGCTTAAATATTTTTTTCTTTCTATCACAACAAAATGCATTACTACATAACAAGGTTTTCTTTTTAAATGCTGAGCTTTGTACGAGCGCTGATGCCGAAATCAGCCATTCAAATATCCTTTACTGCCTGTTTTTTTCTTTTCCACTGTCTCTTACTTCCCCTTTTCCCCCTCCCCCTGTAATGGATGTGTTTACCCGCAGCACCTCCCCCTCCCTCTTCTCCAGGGAAAAACAAATCTAGGTCACTCGCTCCTCCTGAATGAATTTTACTCTGACAAGCTCCTCCCTTTTCCACAAAAAGCACCAGCAATGGAGCATGCAAGCCTCCCCTTAGCCAGGGACACCCCTACACTGTGTCGCTGATTGGCTGACAATCCTCAGACCTCAGAATCGCTGTAATCCTATTGGCCCAAGCTCCAATGCATGGCTGTTATTGGCTGGGCTGCAGGGGGTCTTGTTTCTGTGGGATGGTTGCCGTGGTGCCCAGGAAGATCTGTGTGTGCACAGAAATCCCCACCAATCTGAGCCTGGCTGGATGACTCCCTAAACATCGTGTTGGCAGTAAAGGACACCAATGAAAAAGAAGTCAAAGCTTATCTTGCTATAATAAGCCCCAGTCTAGAAATTAGATTGCTAGAATTTCAGAGATTTTATTCCGTGCATTTTGCTATTTTTTGCATTGCATACAATGGTGTTTGTAAAAGCAACAGTTTTTAAGGGTGTAATGCATGCACATGATACTATACATATTACTTTATTATTTGTGAGTAAGAGGTTTTTTGCTTTGTTTACTGAAAATAGCACTTAACAAATATATATAGTTCAATGTATATGGGTTCTTGCTAACAATATTTGTTATATCAGAGTATGAGATTTATCTTTACTTGCTCTGATTTGCCACCTTATCATCATGGTATTATTTAACTACAGGTATGTGTAGCAGAAAAAGAAGAGATAAAATGCCACTTTATTGATAATAAGTGGGGTTAAAAATGTGTCATTATCCATAAGTAATCAAAGGAAGTAATTTAATATAAATAAATTTATAACTTGTCAACAACTAATTGTCATGTGATTTTTGGAGAACAGCTAAAGATATCTGCAGCAATGTGATGCAAAGTGCCACAAACACTCACCGTCACATCTTTCCCCACGGCAGGTGAACATGGCACTGTGGTCCACTGCTTCAGACGACATGCTCAGCTTAGTAGCCGGGTCTCTCCTAGGCTTAGGTGGTGGCTGCTTCCTAGAGGTGGGACTCCCCACTTCCTCATCTCCTCCTCCTCCTGTGTTTCCGCCACCAACAGAGTGGAGGGACTGGGAGCGGACAGAAAAGCCCTGCCCGCAAGCGATAGTGTGCAGGTGGGGCAAGGGCATTCGCTCCTGCGGCTCGGGCATGGTTATTGAGCCCATACGCAGGTGCTTGCCTTCTGTTGCTATATCCTCACCAGTTCTGAAAACAGCAAAAGGGGGAGGGGGGAGGAATGAAAAAATAATAATAATTTAAAGATGAAGAATTAAACATGCAAATTCTGATAAAAATATCAGAAAAAATAACACAAACTCAGAAGATTTTTTGTTTATATGTTTGTGTGTGTTTGATAAGGGCATCAAGTTTTGTTTTTCACTGACATCATAAAAGTCACCAGAGTTAAGGCACAGTATTGATTTGAGCTTAACCCTGAATATGACTGACACTGGTCACACAAACACAAAGCCTGCCTTTGAACAATCAATGCCTATAAATGGATGATTGGCCTGAATGGAGCCTTAATGATGGGCAAAAGGGCAACACTAATTGGATACAGTGTGTGTGTTTGTGTGTGTTATCCATGCAATCTAGAATTGTTTACATATTTCATATACTGCAAGCTAACCAAGGAGACATAAGCCGACATGAAATATGTACATGTTTACAAATATGACACATATCAGAATTCATATGTCTTTAAAGCATGAATGTGCATGCTCCTTTGCTGACAGTGACTCCCTCTTGGCCAGCTGCTGAACAGAAGGTGCTCTATAGATTTGGTTCATTGCTCCGACTCCGCTTTGCCTAGCAACAGGGTACATTTTCACATCAGACACAAAACCAGCTGTCCCGGCACAACAATAAAAAAGTACATGTGCACAACGCAACACTTACAGATGGCTGCATCATTATCAAGGCAGTTTTGCTTAAAAACTAGGCAGGTGGTTCAAGAAAAAGATGCCAGTAGCAAATGTTAGCATGTCACTGTCATGTCATGCCCGGCAAATAAAGAAATCAAAGAATTGAAAATCTTAACACAAACACATATTTCATATTTTGTTTGTTTTTTTATGTCCTTATTATAGTCATGATTAAGGTTTTGGGATAACATTTTATTTGGAAACAAAGCAGAAAGATTACATCTATTAGATGTAGCCACACCTGTCTTTGAAAAAAATTGTTTGTCCTTCCCATATGTTTTGGGTGTGCATCTCATTGCAGCTTCAGTATGCCTGGGTCGCATGTGTGTAGGTGGCTTGGTGTGACTGAAGTACTGGTGGCTGAGTTATTTTTAGGATATTTGCCCAGTGATTGGCTAGAGGACAGACCACAGGTGCAGTTGGACCAAATGAAGTTGACTTATTGTTGGTCAACTCTGCTTTTCTCTGTGACAATGTTTTAAAAAAAAATACATAAAAATATCTCTGTTTAAGAAACAAGAAAAATACTGAGTAAAGAAACAGAATGAGTGCCTGTAAGTGGATGCACATACTGTATGCTCCAAAGGGTTTAGAAGAGGGAAAGGAGATGTTTAAAATTTGCATCCCCATGTAAATGTAGAAACATTTACATATGTTTGATCTGCTCTGAGTTTGTGTTTGGGAAGGACAAATGGTGATAAATGCCCTTTCATAAATATTTTTGTGAAGCTATGGTAAGGACTTTTCTCTTCAAAAAGGTGAAAAACAACAGAAGAGACCCTTAGTGAGGAACCTGTCAGCAGGAAGGCCCGCCTTGCTCATATCTAACAGGCTGATTCAATTGGACAGTAGCTCCTCCAGCTGTCACCAGGCAGAACACATCCCCTGTAACTGAACTCACACTTAATCATTCTCTAACAAGTTTTTCTTCACCACACTCTTAAACGGACTTAGTCTAACTTGATTTACAAGCCATTTGCTCTTTTTTTCACCCTCTTTCCAACCCCTCTCTCTTTTCTTTCAACCTGTTGTTCAAGGCCATGCATGCACGAGCATGCATGTGCTTATTCACTCACAGAAACAATAATGCACTATGAATTCTAAAACTCTCTCTCAGTTACTGTAAAAAATAGGTCATCTCATTGACCTACTTGTGTTGCTCATAAAAAAAAATCTAAATGTGATGCTCCTCCTCAAGTGGAAATGTATTAATGTTCTTGCTCTGGCAAAATCTAAAAGAAAGCAAATGTCAGTTTCCTCAGGCATCCCCTGTGTCTAATTCCTGAAGTTGCTCCACAGAATTACATCAGACTACTGATAGAGATGGGGTGAATGTTTTGATGTGAACAGAGAAGGATTTCTTGTGGGATTTCCAACTTTAACGACCTCCAAAAATGCTTGAAGCATTATCATTAACAAGCCCTAAATCAGCTTTGATTGTGAACTTAATAAAATGTAGCCACTCTGGAATAAGTTGTCCACAAAGAGTCATAAAAAGGACAACAGACAACAAAAGAGGAAGAGATGTTTAGAATTACACGACCTTTGACAGGAATGTGACAGGGCTACAGATGCCTCTGGTTAAGAACAACATCTGCTTACTTAACATTCAACCATCCAGGGTTGGAACAAAGTAATGCATGGATGACAAGATAAAACTTTAACTAGGGGCTCAAGTACTTTATTTTTCACAGACTGATAAAAAACATTTATTCCATTTTAACACTGAGTAACATTTTTTTTTTCAAAACTCCTGCCACAAACTGAAGCAGTTTATCTTAGAAAATGATCCGATTACCAGTAGGAGAGAAGTGAAAGTGCTTTTTTGTGGGTAGATAATGTATTTTATCCATTTACTGCATTTTAAAATCAAGCACAATTTAACAATATGAGAGTAGCTAACCCAACTAGTAGTTGTTTCACATGTTGGAAATGTTTTTAGTTTACTGTATGTCATTTATCTTCACAATTAGGAAATTAGGAAATGCGTGTTTGCTCTGTCATTGTTTTTGCTACACATATACATTTTATTTATGCACACAGCATTATGTGTGTGGACATATATGAGATGGTGTTGGTCTTCCTGTTGAAAACCTTTGTAAGCTAGAATTAGCTTCAGCAACGTGTGAAAATAGCATTTAAATGTAATCGATTCCTTGTCCCTGACAGACAAAATTATTCCCACACATTATATAACTGAATATACTTAAACATAACAGATTTTATGCATAGACAGAAGTATTCTATACCAGAAAACAGAATAAAAATATTTCCACTACATCTTTCTCGTTTGTGTCCTCACAGTCAAAAGCTTTTTCTCTCACAGATGGTTCTCCTCATTCTTGCTGTTTTTTTTTTTTTTTAAATAGAGCATCAGTGACCTCTTTGCAAGGACGAGTCCTAAATGAGTCTAAATGAGAAATGAATTATCCTCCAAAGGTTCATGGGGTGCATCAGTCCACAAAATAAAACAACCTACCACCCCCACAGGCACCCTCTTTCCACTTGTCCCAATTCTCTCTAACCTAAAGTGAACTCTATCACATCTGTGATGTCACAGAGTTGTAGCAGGCGTGATACATCTAATCAATGATGAAGATAAAACCAAATGTTTGTGTGTCCTCTGACATCTTTGCTTATACACTTATGCTCATGGTTCTTGTTTGTTGTTTTGTGGCTGGTTGCCTTCCTACCTCCTTATGGCTTCCTCCTGTTTTCTTTTCTTCTCGTTTTTTTCCTGCAGGAATGTCCTGTTTCTTTCATTCCTGGTGTGGTCCAAGTTCTGAGTCAACAGGCTGTTGTAGGCTCTCAGCCCATTCTCCTCAACATATTGGAAAAAGCTGAGAGTTTCCTCCTCTTTGGAGCTCATCATTCTTCAAGTCTTTGCACTGCATTCTAATTGAAAGAAAACAAATAACTTAGTTATAATCACTTACCTGATCGAGGCACAGAATATTCAGAATACAGAGAAACATGGATCTTTCCAGTAAGCATTTTGTTGTGTCATTAGTTGTATTCTCTAACAAAAGTATTTAAAACATTTAAATCAGTGGAAGCAATTGCCTTCCAAAGTCTCTGTTAATTCTTGAAGAATCCCTGCAGAGAACAGCAGAGGCAGCATTAAGTTGTGGGAATATTTTTCATCCAGTGAGAAGGAAAATGAGTGCTGGTTAGAGATCCTGGAAGATAATTGGAACGTTCTTGAAAGAAAACCAATTCAAGAGTGCAAAAGACTTTTGGGTCTGAAGTTCAGTTTTCTGCAGAACAGTGGACTTTTACAGTTACTACTTTTACAATTAACTTGTGCAAGGCCTAGTTTTTTATTTTCTGATTATAAGAAAGCCAGTCATTTAAAAAAATGGCTAAAAGCCTGATACAAATCTTACACACTGAGTTGATCAGTGTATCTGTTAATATTTCGGAGTAATGAGGTGTGGCTCTTTTCAAATAGAAGCTGTATGATGCTGCTGAGTCTTACATCGCTGTGGTATAATTCATCTTTTGAGGGTGGCATCATGTTTCATTCAACATTCTCACACACCAAAACCAGCACACTACAGTTAGACATAACTTCCTGTTTGAGTGTTGATTAACAGCAGGCTCATTTTCTCAGTTGTACCTGCACATTTTTCAGCCTGAAATGATTGGTTTTAACCAAGAGAGCATGCAAATCTGAAAAAATAGCTTTCATTTCCCCATGTTCAGAATATGTACTGGACTCAGGTGCTGAGATACGGCATTCCTGGGATAAAAAGGATCAACACAAACAAATTAAAGCAGTCTCATTGAACAAAAGCACAACTTTGCATATACAAATAATATTGATTTATTTTTAATTCTTATTTATTTATTTATTTTTGCTATTGTTTGCTTTGATTCACAACTCTTTCTCTGTTGCCCCACAACTATGCAAAAACAATGATGCGGCTGATTACAATTCACTTTTAAAACCATAATTAGCTTTGGGTAAAACTCTTTACATATATTCAATCTCAGAAGCATATCAGACTTACACAACATGTATGTGCTGGATGCATTTTTCTAAAACAACAAAAAAATAATAACACAAGGAAAATCATATATAAAATATGCAACACATTCAACTTGAATTTAGAGAGTCTAGAATAGGATGAGAAGAAGACAGTGCATGCTTTTATGTAGGTCAGTGTTTTCAGATCCGCCGAAGACTTCTGCTTGTTTACGTATGAGAGAAGCACTGAGTGGGAGCGTGCTTGGGGAGAGGGGGGAAGGGGCTTTGCGATGACTACATGTATGTTGTGTGTACAGGGAGGCAAGGGCAGTGAGGGGGGTCTTGGAGGGCAGCCAGATGGAGACTGCACAGCTAACAGGGAGGGCAACCATTGTCTGGTCATCCTTAGCATCTCTGCATCCCATGTCTATCTATGCATCGCCACATAGGGGAGGTCAGTGGGTTTATCTGTAGGTTCCACACCACTTCTGGCATCCTCAAGATTCCTCAGCCCATCTTTTTAAATAGATGTGGAGTGATTACAGTTAGAGATAGGAGAGTTCATACAAGGGCACCAAAGCATGGTGTCAAACAATTTTGATGTATTTTGATTTCTAGATCTAGTCACTATTGTACAGACAGACGTGTGTATACGTCTTTGGTTTGGGAAAATAGAAGTGAATTAGAAGTGAGTGTTTTTCATTTAAGAAAGAAATGAGGTACACCAGTACAAGTGCAGAGATGAGAAAGCACTGTTCAAACAGTGTTTGAGCTGAATTAAGCCTACCGGTTTAATCCTGTAAGCCCGCAAAAGAAGCCCACACTGGAATCGGCTTGTTTATCACAGTGTTTTTACTGGCCTTTTACAAAGGCTTGCCCTCCAAAAACTTACTGATATACAATTATAGTATTCTTTCACTACAGCAAAATCAATAAATTCTCCAACCAGTTTTTTGTTTTTAGATATTTGAATTATTTTAATCTTATTTAGATTTCCTCTTGCTTTCAGTTTCTCCTCTTCCTATTTTTGCCCTAAATGACAGTTGAAACAGAGGTGCACTTTGCTTTAAAAGTAAATTATGGTGGCACATCGTTTCTGTTTCCAGGCAACCATGTCACCGGAGAGGGCCACCGTGGATATTCTAAAGACACAATGTCAAAAAAATTTCAGGGCCAGCAGTATGGTGGCCTCATGCATGGGTGCTTGTGCACGAATACACACATACAGACAAACATTGCAGTTAACCTCAGCTAACCTTTAGTTGCTCTACTTTTCAAAATGCCAGCAACTGACAAGTCTTTCACATGTATCAAGCTAATTTCTGAGTAGAAATTCCTGGCAAATTAAAGAGCATATCCATGTAATAAATATGCTACATATTAATCTGCCTGTTGTCCTATGTGATATTTTTTTTTTAGAAAAAAGCATTATGATGCATACTTACAATAGGACTTTGTCTTTACTGTGGTGTAAATCAAAGTGTCTTCTGTCTTTCCCTGAGTCCACGGTGCAACAATGAACTCTGACCTATGCAGAACGATCCATGCACTCTTCCACATAAATCCACATAGATCTCCATCCATCGTTTTTTTTTTTTTTTTTCAACAGATTTTGTCCCACTAGAAGGAATCCCAGTGACCCAGGATGAAGATGGAACTAGAAGGGAGCTGACCCATCAGGTGCCCTGCCCAGTGCTCCCTTCTCCTGGGCCAAATATAGTACACCTCCAATCCAGATGCTGCCAGACTCCGAGCCAGCTGTGAGAATTTCACTTCTACGCACATGTGCGTGCGCTAAACAAGCAGCACACAACTGCCACTGCATGGATTGCAAAAATGTACATCACATCTTCTCAAATCAAAGTCCTCTCACAGCTGCATAGCCAAATTGGCTTTAAAGTCCACTTCAGATTCTTCTTTCTTGGAGTGTTTCTTTATACGTTCTATTAGATCAAAATCTCACGACAGTAATAAAAAAGGGAATCCACATCCGTGGTGCCCTCGTGGATGAGGTAGACCAAGGGTTTTTGCATTCCCTCCTGATTTCCTCTGTCCTGTTCAGCACAGTACCTCGGTGCTTAAGCAGATGACACTGGGCTTCCCAGCTATACACCAAAACAAGAAGAACACGCCCACTGGCTACTGTAGCCACCTTACTCTAATACGTCAGCCTCTCTCTCTTGCTCGGTGTCCATCTCTTTCTTCCACAGCTCTTTTTCTTGCTGAGTCCCTTTGAACTAAGATTTCTGTCACACTAATACACAAGGTTCTCTCGGCAAGTATTGGTGTCGTGTTTTTGTTTCTTGTGTCTCGCTTTGCCTTTCCCTGTGCAGCTGAGAGGAAGCTTGAATGTGTTGTTCTGTTGTCAGCACCACGGAGAGTTCTCCCTTTAGGGGGTGAAGAAGGCGGGGAGTTAACAGGGTGGGCACAGTGGGACAACCGCAAAGATAGGAGAATAGGAGGGGTAAATGGGAGGAGTCAAAGGGTTGCCAGGGTGTGACCTCATTTGATACAACCTCCTCTTTCCCTGGCAACCACTGCGATTACCCTCCTTGATGCCTCCTCCTCCTGTTCCTCTCTTGCACCTAGTAAACAAGACCATGACACAAAAACACTTGCTGTGAAAACACAGTGTTGCTCTCTCGTGCCATCTTGGGTTGTGGTTAAAACAATGAGGAATAAGGAAAGTACTCAGAGCAAAACAACAGCACTTTGCAATTTCCTCCATGCACAAATGAAAAGGCTGGTGCTAGATTAATAATTAAATTCACAAATATGTAAAGCAAACAGACTAATTCCAATTGTGTTCCCTGGGGCTACATAGGTAAAAGATAAAATAAAAACATAGATCTGTCACTGAGTTGCTGTTTTTGTCAGTGGAATGTCACTGCACAACTATCTGTGGGACGGGTAGGGGTTTCAACATAGCTGTTGGTTGTCTATGTGCTGGGAGAGAGGGGTATGTGATGCAAAAGCTGGTGAAAAAGCTGGAGAGGAAGGGAGGGGGTAAGGGATGCTTTGAAAATGGGTGGGTGGTTGGAGGGGACTGGGTTTGTCTGAATGGATTAACACCACGGACACAAAAGGATTAGGAAGCAAAGATCTGTTATTTTTTCAACCTTTCCCTCCATTTCTCTTGACTAATATCATTCCCACAGCCCTCCACCACCACTCCACCCTTTGAACCACTCCTGGGTGTCCGTTCAACATTGGTTTGAGCCAAAATGCTGGTTAAGCAAGTTCCTGAAGACGTCAAAAACTATTGAAAACGTCCGGAATAATGGTTTTTGAAATAATGGTAGTCAGCATCAATTGAAAAACAAAGATTCAAAAGGCATTAAAGTTCCCAAGGTGATATAAAAGAGCTACAAGAACATAGCAAGGGCACTGCAATCCACAAAGTGTGTTTAATTGCATATTAATAATTAGAGAGGTAAGGCAGGGTGGAATATAATCTTATATGTCTGCACCCATTTTGACTCATATCAGTAAACCAGGTGCAAAAGAAGCAGCTGAAGTGATCTCATTGAGATCAAAATACACTTTCACAAGGTAGTGAACTCCTCTGTATGCCTATTGTGAAGGACATGGTTGACTGATCTTTCACAAAGGAAGTTAGTCTGACCATACTGGCACATTACACACACGCATCCACATGTTCATTTATAAAAAGGCAAGTGTGACCTCAGTGTACCCCATCGCAAAGGGAACATTTAGAGCCTATGGGAGTTTGATGAAAACAGACAGTAAAAGAAAACATCACAGACAAAAGGGGTTAAATAAATATTTCCACCAATGTGCACAAGAGTAGTTTGTGTTGTGAACAGTAGAGTACACTCCCTCTGGGACAGAACGAGGGGTGAAACAGAATGCAATTCCTGGAACTTTTTACTTCATATAGCCTTGCAGGAACACATTTGCATTTAATGAAAAAGACATCAAAACACAAATTTGACTGTATTCAAATGCTTTGAGAGCCCTGCTACAATCAAAGTGGTTTCAATTTTAGTTTTGCACTGTGTCAGTTCATCAAGGCCGATTAAACCTTCTGTATGTTTTGTGTCATTATATAAACATGGCTAGATGTTTATTATTAGAATGTACATGCCCAACTTAGGGAATAGGAATGGGGTATATACAATATTCTACAAATCTACTCTAAAATTCCCTCCTGACTTATTGTTTTGATATAAAGACTGAATATCATGATCCTCAATGTCCCATTGGTAAGAAAGGTAAAACTGTTAAAATGAATGATTTTTGTAGAACCATTGTTTCACACAAAAAAAATGTGAAACATTTAATTTTATACTTGAGTCAAGATAAAAAAAAATCACAGGACAGAAATTATTTCTTTTTAACAACATCATACAACATCGCTTTTAATACTCCCAACAATCACTGAAATATATGTAACTTAAAAGGAGTTATACAGTATTTTAGGATGGTTTGTAGGATATCTTAGTTAATTATCTTTGATTTTCTGTTGATCTGAGGTATCAATATCATGTGACACAGGCTTAGAGATCTGAGGTTTGAGTTTATATATCATTTACATTAATTGGAAAATAAAATGATCATGGCCTTAGCTTAACCTTGGATGAACTCTACATGATACTATTCACAGCTGTACCAGTCTCTCCACAGTTAAAATTACTTAGTCTAATTAAATTAACACAGATTAAGAAAAGGACCAAATAGACTTAGCACAGTGTTGGTTTAGCTGCAAAATATGCCGTTAGCAGTTGTCTGTTATTATGTTTTATTAACTTCATGCTATGTGGTACTCAATTCAGTCATGCATGTTGCAATGTTGCATTGATCCAGTACTCTAACAGGCTAATGAAGAGTTTATACCAATCAATCAAATGACACAGATGAAAATAATTTCCTATTAATACAGGAATGCCTGTGCATTTGTTTTTTTTAAAGGTAATGATCTGAATACAATCAGCTGACACATACCACAAGTAATGATGTTCACTTTTACAGAGATCTCAGCAGAATGGAGATTCCTAAAGGTATTTTTAGAGGCTTAGTTGCATTCTGTTTACTGGAAGTCCAGTGGAGGTGAAGATGAATAAGGAGCTGGCGGGACAGATAGTGAGACAGATGTCAGACTCTCATTAAAGATGCAACATGGCTTGCTTCCTTTCCTCAGATCTTGGCGAGAGAAGTGGAACATACGGTTTCTGGTCTCACTGACCGTTTGCAGAAATCTGACCACTCTATGATTCATGAATGCCTACTCAAACTAAAAATAAGAAAATATGTTAAACATTTAACAGCATCTTGATGATTATCTTAATACTAAGAATCATTTAAAAACACAATTTCCCTAGAAAGCTGCAAGCTTCAAAGTTCTAATTTATAAAAGCTTCCTCTCTCCTGAGATGCTAAGCCGAGGCATGTCCTTAATGTTCACCCTTCACACTTCATGCTGCTTCCAACAAGTCAGAGAGGTGACAATTAGAGACTGGAGTCAGCAATCTCCCTAAAAGACCACCAATGGCCTAAACCCCTTCTGGATCTACAAATCTCCAGTTTATAGAGTCAGAACAGGTGAACTAAAGCCCCTGCAGATTGGGTATAAACTACATGACGTGGGCAAATTGGTACAGCATCTCTTACAGGATCATGGAGTTCATAGAGCCTCCAAAGGTCTATTTATTGGACAGAAATAATGACTTGTTTTATAACACCCATCACAGTACTTTCATTGACAGTTACCCTTAAAACTGGAATTGCACATATTCAAATTGATATACAGTAGATCTTGCAATATGGTGTTCTTCAGTTCTAAACAGCTGAAGCTGCATAGGAAAAAAACCTATTTGATTTCTGCAAAATCAGATAGTATGCATTTTGAATATATGTTTTATTTTACTGAGGTGAACCTATTCGAATATAAGCTTAATCCTAAGCTTACAACACACAGATGCACCTTATATTGTTTTACAGTGTGAACATCCCTATGTCCCCTCCTACTGACCTTGTTTTGCACTTTTCCTTCATAATTACAAAAGCAAAAACAATGACAATCAGGGTAATCTGAGTGAAAAGTTGAACATTTAGCGCCCTCTGGTGTACACAGTATCTTTTAATATTTAAAATAACTACACAAAGCCCCTCTTTAAACTAAATAAAATGATATGAAACTAAACTAAATAAAATGTTCTGTGAAAAAAAAATAAAGTTTTTTAAAAACAAACAGAGCATTATTAGATGTGTAGGCATGGAAAAATGTCATTTTATCCAACATTTACACCTAAGATCTTGTCACTGTGAGGTGTCAGTCTAAGGTGGCAAGATCTCATTTAATTATTGAGTTATTTATCACACAATAAATAAATAAGTAGGAGCATGCCATCTTTATATCACTAAGTGATTCAATTAAATGGTTAGCTAAATCCTTTATAGTTGTAAGGGAGTACTAAAATTATAACAGACCTACAATTAGGCAATTGGCACCTAATTACAATTACTCAGTTAAATGTACTTGCGTAAATTTTTTGAGAAAAAATACATCCTTCTAGGTCTAGTTTTACTGCACTATTTTTTAAAAAAAACTTTTACTTTAGTAATATAATTATGAAATATTAATACTATTAAGTGTCAGACTACTCAACCAACAAGTAACCCCTAAGAAAGATGATCTTTGAAGCCAAAACTCAGAAGCTTAGAAACGAAACTGCAGCCCAGATTTTGGCACCCTATGAATTGTAGTTGAATTTATTATTGTTTGTTATGATAGACATGTATAGGGACATGTGTATAGTCAATATGCAGAAATTTTTCATTTTTTTTTCTTTGTGATTTTGATTATTATGGCTTGCATGTAATAAATACTGAAGTTTCACAACATTAATATGAAATGAAAAGGTTAAATATTGGAAACTCATGGTGTCACACACTCAAAACGCCAGTTTTTTTTTTCATGACTGTCTTCTCAGAGAAGAAAGTCATTAATATCCTACTCAATGAGAGTAAGTCACAAAGGTTTACTCTTATTTACAAACCTCATACCAAGTCACATTGACTCAGTGATTGATGCTAAGAGACCCATCTACGTTTTAAGAAACATACATTCAGAGGTTTTACATTTCTGTTTAGAATTTTTTTTCATCTCATGTAATAGAATAATTTTATGAGACACTAAATTTTGGGTTTTTTTTGTAAGACATAATTATCCAAAATCACAAACAATAAAGGCATGTCACGCTATGTCATAATACTTGTTGTCCATAAGGTGGCGCCATTGTATCTTAAATAATTAGTTTTCAGTAGTTTTAAGAATTACTCAAACTCCATAGATTTAATTACATCCTAAGGATGAATTAATGCTACAATAACGTACACAATCAAGGTAAATAATTGGAACTTAAATATTTTTTGTTGCAGTTCTTATCTTGTTCATTTTAATCCTTGAAAAGTAATTTGTAATGAAGCTTAGCGTGCGTTCTTTGATAAACCTTTCCATTTTTCTCATAAAAGAGAGGAAAAAAAAAAGAAAAAAAAAAGGTAAGTGATGTCGGTAAAGTGAGATTGCGGACGTTACAATAACCACATAACATTTTTTCCTGTATTATGGAGGTTTACCTTTACCCTCCAAATCTCATATCCAACATCCATGAAGTGAAAAGTTCCACAAGTCTACTACTGAACCATTTGGTGTTGAACGTTCAGCCGAGATACACGGAACAGGGAGGGGAACGTGCGCAGCACGCTGGAAACAGGCACAGCCGACATGCAGTCAAGTACTGCAAAGTGCCAAGCGCGGGACAGACTGGCTTCAGAAGACACCACTCCTCCTCTGTACGACACCAAACCTCCCCTGTCTTTGCGGCGCTTTCTCTCATCCCAACCGATAATGTGAGACTCAGTCAGAAAGATCTGTCAGATGTTCACTCGAACCGTCGCTTTTCACGTTCGCAATTCCGTTTTCAACACCGTCAGACAGCTTACGGTCAGACTACAGCTGGTCATCTGCGAGACTACCTGGTGTGAGATGCGGCAATGTCCCGAGGAATATGCCCACGCGTCAACTCTTTTGACTCCGTCAGGATTTTGGCGTTGGTCATTTTTGCAGTGAACGCAATCGAGGCGGATAAGCACAGCTGTTATGAAGTGAGAGCCGCTTTCCAGCAGCGATACATTGGACCGCTTCACCTGGTGCCGGAGAAACCATACAAAGGTAAGTCTGGTGGAGGAAACGAACGCTTCAGCGGGCGCACATGCAAGCATCATTTAGTAAGTGGGATGGCATGCTGGGGTTTTTATTTACTTATTTAAACAAATATATCTAAACACCCATAGGTTAGATTAAACTTATCTAGGTTAGCCTTAGTAAAAGTTTAGTGTTCTTAATATCATATATATGCAGGGGTCAAAAGTGCACTTGAGAGCCAAGACAACATATATGGATGTTTTAAATGACTGTGACTGTCTCGTTTTGTGATTTCCTTAGGCCAGGGCATGCTGACAAATCAGTGAAAATAAGATGTCATCATAATATATGATGACTTATATGATGTTATCATAATATATGACATCATATATATGACTTGGTTAATGCATGATGTCATATATCATCATGAGTTGATGACTTATGATTTAATCAAACTTGCAAATGCTAGAACACAGGTTTTCCTGCAGTGATGCTTAGTTGACATCCACATGTTTATTCAATTTTTCTTAAACATAAGGGGAAAGGTCTTCCAAAACTTCAAGTCAAATGAAACAAAAATGATGAAAATAAAGATCAGTCTGCATCACAGCAAACTGAAACATTGCTAAGAAACCGATGGTTGAAAATTTCTTTTTACGACTGCAATTGTAAAGAAATCGCAGTTAATACTCATTCTACATGTTTGCTAGCATTATTCTAAGAGCCTTTTGTTCTGATTATTATTGCATCAATAAAACCCCAAACCTCGTCTTAAGGTTTTGTGGCATGGAACTTCTTTCAGCAAATCAACCAAAAGGAAGCTTTGTAAGGCTTCAAATGGTTTTCAATGTCTTAATTAAGCAGAATTCCATTTAGGAAAGTTTTGGCTTTGGCATAACAATGACAGCATTGGTTGACAAACACTGTAAACCAAACATATAATAACATTCTGCATCCTTTTTGGTTTGAGATTCAACATGCTCTTTTAATTTTTTTGCATGTTCATATTATTAGTAAATGTAATCATAATATAGTCATCCGTTCAGCTTCTCCTCCCTCTTATAAAACAGCTTATCTTTGCAGGGATGTTGGTGGGGAGGTGCCCATTTCATATGTCATATGTCATCATAAGTTGATGACTTTTGATTTCATCAACTTAGAAATCATAGAAATCAAGAGATGGGGTATGTGTGAGAGATACGCCGAACAAACAATCAAACAACCAGAGAGAACATGCAAACTTCATGACCCCAAGTCGGCATTTAAACTTATGACCTTCTTACTGTAAGACAACAACTCTAACAACTCTGTAGCCCATAATACATTCACATAATTCATAAAATTCATAAAACTATTAATCTTAATCTATGGATAAGTATAGATTATCCATATGATAATTGTCAACATAACAATTGTGCATCTTCTGTTCTCATGAACTCAAATTTATTTATTATTTCAGTAAATTCATGAAATGAAGGTGCGTGTCATGAATAAATGACATGGAAAGTGACCATTAAGCAGTTCTTGCTCTCAAGCTCTTAACCTGTAAAAGTCTTTAACTGTTCTACGAATTTTACCTACTGAAGAAAGAAACCCACAAAAGCCATTCAAAACCACCTGTATTATTTGGTGAACATAAGGACAAGAGAATACTTTTTCTTTATCAAAGTCACAACATGAAAACATTTCAGATTAAGGCAAATTTTCTGATGCTACAGTACATCATCTTGTTATTATGAAGAATCCCCAGAAGAACATCTATTGGGAGCTCGACAGTCCATCAGTTTGAGGCTGAATTGAACATGTTCAAAAAGGATTACTGGGAATCATGTCTTGATTTGGAACTAATCAGAGACTACAAGTGTGGATTGTTAATTAGAAAACAATAGGGAATATTGCACTGCCATATTATTTTGCAAAATGGATCCATCCATCTCCACAGTGTTAGTCCCAGGTTCATTCTAAATTGTCCCAATGTATCAATTTACTGTTGTTGGACAGTGTCATGCAAAGGATGTTCAAGGATGTTTGTTATGTTCATCATTTTATTAAGGACCCTTCTTTGCACAATCATCTCTAATACTCTAGAAGAGTTCTTAGAACTTAACAAACCTTGTTTATTTGTTTTTTGAGCATTTTAAAAGTCACTGACTGATGGTGCTAAATTTGCAGAATACGCCAGAAGAGATTGCTCTCTCCACAACACATGTATAAATGGCATCCAAAAACTTCCCAAAAACACTTAAGGGTTTAAGTGTCCTCAAGAAGTACAGTCTGCACTGTCCCATCTTGTACACAGTTTTACTGCTGCTGTCACTGTTATATTTATATTCCTTCACCATCTCTTCTTCTTCTGGAATTAATTTAGCATTTGACCTAGTCCTGGTTTTCCTAAAAGCTAGAATCATCTCAGTTGGGTTGTTCACATTCAAGTAAGATACTTTTTAGACCATGCCACAACTCAGCTTCTTGCACACCTCTGATACACTCAGGCACTGCAGAGTCATGTTAGTGTCCCTGCTGATGAAAAGAATGTCTTTTACTGGAAGCCTGATGTGGACAGAGGGACCAGGAATGGTGAGTCTTCTCTGATGCTTTTATGCTGCTGACCATCTGGTTAAACATATGTCCATTGAGTCTGGTAAATTGTGGCCTGTTTGTCAGTTAGTCACTCATCCAGGTAAATGCTAAGGCTTTCACCTGAGTATTCTAGATTTTCTGACAAATCAATTAAATCTGAATTGCATAAAATGCACTGGATATAAGAAAACAGTGCTGCCTGCTTTGTTCAAATGTCAGTGGGATTGCTGAAGCAGATGTATGAAGACATTTTCGTCTTCTACTTCAACTTCAACTTCCAAGCCATATAAAAAATGTTGGCTGCTCATTAATGTTGCCTCTGTTTGAACTCTTCTGAAATGTAGGACTGTAGTTGACATTTACCGTCATTTGAGCTTTTGATATGTTGATCAGTAATATTATTAGTAAAATAACAAACTTGTTAGCGTCATTACCACAACTGCAACCCAAGCCAGATTTTCCCCCTAATATGTCTCATAGCTAACAGAAAAGAAAAAAAAAACAAACAAACAAAAAAAAACATCTGATTTGTACCACTTCCATTATGCTTTAAAATTGGATACATTGTTTTAAAGAAAATCTTCAGTCAGAAATCTTGCGGCACATTTTATCCAGATGTAAACAATGGCTAAAGCAAGAAATGAAGAAATGCTGACATTTTGAATCAATGGAAAGACAACAAAGTATATTTAAAGTAGATTTTGGGGTGACATTTTTATGAATTTCTTAACAACTTTAAATTTAAATTAAATTCGTATTTACTAATTGGGGTCTTTTACATAAAATGAAATATTTAGTTAAATATTTTACCTATCCAAGATTTTCAGCAGAATAATTTGAGGCAATATCTAAGTATAAATTACAGTGCTACTGCACTTGTAGTGTTGATGATTTTTCTTCACTACTGTGCCATGAAAATCACTCTGTCAGCAGCTGTTCCCAACTGAACACTGTTCTTATAGGTACTGGAACAGCTTGTTATATTTGACTTTCATTCTTTGTATTACAATAACTTTTCAATGCAGTTCCCAAGTAGTAGGTCATCGTAAGCCACACTCCTGTCTCTAAACATTAAAGATATTCTTGCAATTTTTTTTCTCCATCCACAGTCAACATTTCAGATCCTATAGACATCATCCTTTCCAAGAATAGATGAAGTAGTTTTCTCATTAATGTGGATTGGAGTTTAGTCTTAAGACAACCATTTTTGTCATATTTAGATTTTCATTTTAATTTGGAATGAAATAATACCCTTTGTCATTTTCTCATGATAGGTAGCTGGTGATTTAAGACCAAAGGCCTTAAATCATCATCTTAATGTTATTAAGCAATGCACGAAACTGTCACCCCAAATTTTGCTACAACTTTGCTTATCAGATATTATCACTCTGCCAGTGATATTCAACTGTAGTCAACTCAGGAGTTGACTACAGTTAACTTTCCTTCAGTCTTGATATAGCTATATTGTTAAGATATTTTACTCTTGTTTGTTGTTTTAGAAAACTCATTGGCTACACAGTCAGATTCTAGATCAACTGCTGAAATTGTGTGGGAACTCTAGTTGATCAGCTTTGGACCTATCCGTAAAAATGTGAGACCCAAGTTTTATAATTATGTTTGTTCTTCAAATGAATAAGAAAAGTTTTTTCTTTTGTTTTAAAACTGCAGTTTTGTTTTACAGTTAATTAAATTGAGAATAATGATGTATTACAACTGGTAATCCTGAGGTCATTTTTTATGGTGGTTGTATTTAAGGTTATGGTTTATTTTGGAGTAGTGCTCTACTTGATAAAGACTGAGATTACTGTGGCAGTAGTTTAACCTGTTGGTTTCAGGTCAAGTGTCACCCAGCACGAGTCTGCATGCTGTAACTGGAAGAAGAGTAATAGATAGTGGAGTGGGAAACATAGTTTGAGGTGCATCTAAATCACTTGATATGTTTGTTTTATGTAGCGTTACTATTGGCAACAGAGTATATCATTTCCATTACCCGGTGCAGTTCTAGTTATAAAGACAAACTTTAGCCTGCAGCTATGATCTGTAAAGGAGATTTCTACAAGCTCCTCCTGAAACTGAAGATGAGGAATATAACATGAAATCATGAATCATTGGCTTACCAATGAAACATCATTCAAACCATGTGAAACTCTTTCAAATCCACTGATTAGGAAAAGTGGATGACAAAATTAGCAAGGCACTGGATGAAATCCTACAACTTTGACCACACAGTTTAAGATCTTTGTAATTTGTAAATCAACTTTCAGCACAAACATTCCAGAACTTTATAGAAAACCTTTCTGACCCTACATGTCACCTTCTTGACAGAAAAGTTGCAGCCTTTGGAGTTTGAAAAATTTGAAACCAACTCTTGTCATTGTCTTTTCAATGAACAATGGTGTTAGTTTCCCCACTATTCTCTTTTGCTCTAAATACTGTTGTGATATTACTGAAAAAATGGATTCTACCATTGATTAGATTTAAAACTGTTCTCAATATATATATATATATATATATATATATATATATATATATATATATATATATATATATATATATATATATATATATATATATATATATATATATATATATATATATCTATATATATATATATCTATATATATATCTATATATATATATATATATATATATATATTATATATATATAATATATATATATATATATATATATATATATATATATATATATATATATATATATATATATATATATATATATATATATTATATATATATATATATATATATATATAGGCCTCCTGGATGCCTCATATAAAAGACTAGACGAGAGTGATCAAAGGAAAAAAAAGAAAAAAAAAGCACCTAGCGATTAAACTTTCCAAATTTGAATTATATCTCCAAAACTCAAAGAGGTGAAACTGATTCTGAGAATGTGTAAGAATTATGTGTATATAATGATGCAACTTTTCTTCAGTCCTCACATCATATGCCAACAAAAGCAACTCCTGAAATGTGAAGAGGCTGGGCTTCAGCCTTCCTCACAGTGTGATGTTTGCCTTAGGATACAGTGCTGTGCTTTATGTGCTGTGAACAGATTTCTTACAAAGTAGCAGGAGTGTGTCACCCAGCGTTTGGAGGGTCCAGTTTCAAATAAACTGCATTCTTGCATTTATGTCTTTGAGTGACATTCCTATCTTCAAAATGAAAATGCAAAAAAAAAAAAAAAAATGTTATCAACAATTACCATAGAAGGAAGATGGAAAGTGGTTAAATTGATTTTATAATGGATGCTCTTGCTTTAATTGATGATTGATATTTGAGTTATTTACAATCTTTGTAGTTAAACTAAAATCTAAACGGTTATGTTTATGGGGTAATTTAAGATATTTTTCATATATAAATATATAAGCTTGTTCTGATGAGACAAGACCTAAATTTACTAAATAATAAAGAAAAAAAGATTAATGTATTAATATCTGTTCCAGAGCTATAAGGAATAAAGTAATGCCTTTTATTGCATCCTTATCTTCTCAAATGGATCAATCTGTGTTTTTTGTCTTGGACTAATCTTAGCTAATCTATTAGTTTGTTTATATTCAACATATATTATATTCAAAACATGTTCTTCATGTAGTCATTGTATTTACATCATATACCCATGGTGCATAATTTTGTGCCTCAGCTAATTTTCTATGCCCCTGGCTGTTCAGAGGAATAGGTTTTTTTCTAAGTGTATTTTTGCTATTAAATCATATAGAAATGTCTACATATAAAGATTAATGTTCATCCACCAATACAAAGAACACCAGAGGGTATTAGGGCATTTCTAAGTCAACACATGGGTTGTTAAATGGGTCGTAACAGATACTATAAGTAATAGTGTCTTAATGCCCTTCCAGTAAATTGCTGCTTCAGCAGGTCTGAGTCTATTTGCCCACTAACCTTACATCTATCTTTATGATCTGTATTTCCAACTTCTGGCCTCTGATGTGGCTTTGGACTCCATGCCAATCACTAAATGCAGTTCCAGCTCTGGTTCTGGGAAAACCTTGAAACTTTGTTTCAAGGTAGTCCAAAACTTCAGGTATGTGGCAAAGACCACTTTGAGATGTGCTTTCATTCAACCCGGTCTGTAGTAAGCCCAGCAAATCTTTGCAGAGTAAATATCCTCCATTTTCAAAGGGTACAGAATTCCAGAGGCAGCAGAAAGCAAACCAAATTAATGAGTACTTTTTAACAAAGTTATTCGTGTTCTAGGAAAAATATAAATAAACAGTAGCCTTAGGAAGCACCAGTCTCCCAAATATAAGTGAACATCAGAGTGAAATAGCCATACCTCATTTGAAAAATTTAAACAACACATAAATATCTTTTGATGTGCACAATGCTACCCTATGTAATATACCTCATATCTTGAATGTTGACAGTCAGATTACATTGCAACCTGCTCCACAAGTGCAAAAATGTAAATTTTGTGGTATACATATGTATTTAACTTCAAAACCTGATTCATATGGAGAAACATCACTAGTGATACAAGTGATGCTGTCATTGTTTAGCATATCATTATTGGAATGTGGATTACAGGAATTGTACAGTGGTTGAGCTTCTCCACACTTAATTTTTGACAAGACCATTGAACTGTGGCAAGTTACTCCAAAGGCATTAATTACCTTAAAACAATTAAATGAATATGAGAACTGGCATCTCATGTGGACTGTTAAAGTTTTACCAAGCAGCAAGAGTGTATGTAGGGCATTAATTACACATTTTGTTTTAATCCTTGGGAAAAGGGAAAGAAAAAAATGTAATGCAATAATTCGAAAAAAAATAACAATCCCATTACACATTAAATATGTGGCTGGATAATAAGTGATTGGCAAAAATCACATTTTGACACGTTATAATTAATAGCGTCAATATATTTTGAAGCTATATCACTATATCTTATGAAGCATTAAAGCTTCACTTGAAGCAACCTGGTTTTAATGTAAATCTCATAATGTGTTTGGTGAGTGTAGGTGTTAAAAAGGTACTGATAAAAGAAGTCAATAAGTTATAAGCTGTTTTTATGGAAGAAACTGAGTCATTTTTCTCATGAATATAGACATTTTATTTAATATTCCTACTCAGAACAACACCTTGCTTATGCATCACTTACTTGATGCAGTTACATGGATAGGACAAAGAGTCATGGCTAGGATCAATCCGAGAGCGTGAGATCAGCAACAGAAGGGATGGAAACAGCAGAGAAAAGAGATAATGATCAAGCTTTAAACCATTCTTAAGCTTTTGTACTTACTAGACACGACAGAACCTTACAATTAATAAATGTTCATTGGTTAAAAGTTATGCCCTTTTTGAGACTGCTTATTAACTTATATAAATCAAAAGGATCAAGATTGTGTCATAAGATAGATAAAAATAATCAAGAATAAACTGATTATATCTGTACAAATTAATCATTCTGACATGTTCACAAATAAAAATATGTTCTAGTAACTTGATTGCTTTTACGATGACAGTGCAGAAATCTGACAGGCAGAGCATTAGGCAACAGACAAGTGTCAAAATAAAAAAGCAGACCCCTACAGAGACAGATAATGAGCTAACAGCCGGAGGACAGCCAGTCATGACTTCATTCATCTGGCTCTGGGATGGAAACAAATGCAGTCTCTCTGGGTAATTAAAAGACACCCAGGCCTCACAAGGATATGCCCGGCAAATGGGAGAGAGGGAGAAGAGAGTGAAAGAGAGATTCAGAATGTAACCCTATTGTGTTTCATGGAGGGATTTGACCAGTGAAGCGCTGGTCTTGTGGTCTGGCCTAACACCATGCTTTAGGCTCTGATTACAACATCTGCCTAGAGCCATCCTTGTCCAGCCTTTCCCCATGTAAAATGAGTTATCTGAGTGATGTAAGACTTTTGCATAATAAATTTTTTATTAATGTGTTCCCAAGTCACTTTCTCACTTCAGCAATGGCATAAGGCAGCTGATACAGGTGAGAGTGGATGAAGTCTCATTTGATGTTAACTTTGTGTTAGATCATATTGGTTGAAGTTTAATTACTGGGGTAATATTGTTGTTGTGCAGTGCTTTTTTGCAGCCCATTAAAATCAAGTGATCATGATTATCAATAAATATCCATTTATGATCATGGATACGTTGAAAAAAATATGGTTATCCATGTATTTTTTTTATCTCCTTTAAATCTATCATTAAGTGCATAAGCATACCTCAGTATATGAAACAACCATGTGTGCCTTCGTATCACATTGAGGCAAGATCATATATTTAGCTCAGACAGTATTTATAGCTGTTAAACATGGATGAAATACTCGGTCTACTTTCTCACCATGACATGGTGCCACTTCTGTCTTTCAGAGGAGTTATGACTTGTCTGTGCTCATAGCCAGGAACTTTAGATACACTGTAACATATTTCTTTCAGTCTATGATCATAAACTGATATATGCGGAGTCGGAAATATGTTTTATTAAATACAACCGCTGCAAAATTTTAATGACGTGCACAATGCTACCCACTGTACTTATTTGCTTATCCTCCCACCATATAAATAATCCGTCTTTTTAATTAAGACAACTAAGAAAAAAATGATTATTGTTGAATTTGTTGTTTCTGCTTTCCCCAGATGCTGATCTGCAGATATGTAAGCACCAAGGTCCATCTTGCTGCAATAAGAAGATGGAGGAAAGCTACCAGACTGCTGTGAGAAGAGAAACCCTCCAAAAAATTGAGTCCTACACCTATGAACTGGAAAATATGCTGTCTAGTCAGTTAGACACCTTCCAGGGTAAGTGAACAAATGCTCTGTTATTGTTATTATTATTATTATTATTGTTATTATTATTATTATAAACATATGTATTTATTTAATCATGGAATAAGCCTTCAACTGAATACTCGAGGTGTGGTGGTGCATGTGCCTGTCTGTTTTGAACGTTTGTAGAAGCAGTACAGTATGTATGTAATTACATCTACAATCTTACTGTTAATGATTTTGTTTATGTATTGATATTATCATCATATGATTCCTCAGTCAATATACTGACACTTTTTAAATCATACCTGCTTGTGTGGGCTTCATGTTCACATTTTTGTCATTTATGTTTCCTTGCTATTTGCCTGCACCAAACTTTTACATGTTCACTATAGTTTTCAGTCTTTCAGTCATGCCCCTTTCTTTCTGAACCTGTTGTGTGTGGGTCTTGGGAAATTATATTGAAGAGTGAAATGAACAATGAATACGATTTGGAGACAATATTTTAGTGAATTTGAGAAGGTGTAGAACAAATAGAGGATAGAATAACACAGACACAGCACATCCAATGTCGGGCTGTTGAAGGAGGGGTTTGATACTGCAAATATGGCTATGGCAGTCAAGTGTTATGCCCATAGCACAGTTGAACTCTTTAAACCCATACACTGGCCAGTTGGATGGATTAGCATGCCCTTAAATGCATCTGATGTCAGGTGATTCAGACCAGGCACCACGCCAACCAACTTTAATTATGTTGATGGTGTTGTCTACAGCTGCACAGCCAAGAAATGGAATCAGGAACAGTGCAGAAAAATACACGCACACACAGGCAGACACAGGCACACACAACACAATGAAATATTTATTAAAATAAAATAAAAAAAATTGAAGAAAAATTAACATGAAATCAGTATGAAATAAAGTCTTAAAGAGCTCACTATTTTCAATTAACTTTCTCTATGGTTGGAAATAACACAGATACAAAAGAGGAGTGGACTTGCCAAAATCAAAATGCCATTACTTCATGCAGCATGATCCACTTGCTACTTCACATTCCTCCCAAGGCACTCAGACAGCGCAGAGACTGTCCTTAGAAGGCCTTGAAAAGGAAGAACTAGTGACGTCATTATTTTTAACACCATCACACCCTAGTTTCTATTGTTGCTCCTTTCTGTTTTTCCGTTTTTGACTTGTCTGAAAATGGCTGATGATCATTGTCTGATGATCATTGTCCAGACTGGATCAGACATGACGTAAGAAGGGAAGGATCTTATTTATGATAAAACAGAGAAGTAGCAGATACACTCATCAAACACACTTGTGGTACTTGTTGAAACAGCTGTAAGAGGGAGGATTATATCTCCAGTACTCTAAACACCTGAAAATCACGTGTGGAATAGATTGATTCATTAAAGAACTGATATCCACCACTGCAAGGTTAAATGATATATATCCAAGGTTCATGGTACATCAAACATTAACACATTAGTCAAACCGATATCTGTTTTTTTTTTGTTGTTGTTGTTGTTTTTTTGAGTGGGGGTACTGATTGTACAACACACACTTCATCTGACTTTACTGCAAGTTTTCTCTTGTCCATGAAAGGTCAAAATCATACATGGAACTTAATGAATCAAAAGATTCACTAAGATCCAAAACATTTAGAACTTTATTAAAGACACAAAATAACTTTTGCCAACTATTTGTGTTTCCCATTTAGTGGGAATATTGATGTTGTTCTATCACCTTAATATGTCTGGTATCACGGTATATTCATATATAAAACAAGTAAATAATATTTTTTACGTCTCATGTGGTAACTCAGCTGTCTGTTAAAAAGTAGCTATTGGTGTCAAGAAAGTAACAAACCATTCAGACTGGCAATGTTGGTGTCTTTTTACCCACTTTTAATATTTTAATAGGCAATTTAAATGCTGACCATACCCATCCGTTAATGACCACAGGGGACCCATTCTGACTTCTTCCAGCAGTATAATGCTGGCAACTGTTTTTTTGAGCATGTCAGTGAGCTCGCCATAATCCCTTGGCCCACAGTCACCAGATCTCAATCCAATCGCACAACTTTGGGATGTAGTGGAATGGGGGGATTTCCACCATGAACTTTCAGCTCTTAACTTGCTATGATGTCAATGTTTTCCAAAATCTCTGAATAATGTTCGAGACTCCTCGGGGAATCTACGCTATGAAGAACTAAATCAGTTCTGAAGACAAAAAGGGGACAACCCACTACTCGCAAGGTATACCTAATAAAGTGAACAAATTACTCCAGAGTGTTTGTGGGATGCCAGTATAAATTGTTGTTTGATCCTTTACATGACCTTGACCAGGATGCTCGTTCAGAAACAATGGAAAAACCCTTGCTTGTGAAAACTATGCATGTCAGAGAAGTTTATTGGCAGTCAAACAAGAATATGTAGCCTAAAAGCATATTTGATGGAAATGTTTTTTGATTTCTTAATTTAAGCTGTCATAATCATCTTAGGTGGCCCAGATAACACAACTTCCATAAGGGCACCTGTCCTATTAATGAAGAAGCGGGAATTTCCAAGCATTTGTTTTACTTGTCATGTGGGCATATTTATGAATTTCAAACTATGCCTCAATGCATTTGCAAGCAGCTGACATAATAACTCACTTTGTTGCTGCATATTGTCTTTTCATTGTTTCATCAAATTAAGTATGTTTTATCTTAATTACGATCTTTTTTTTTATCTAAAAGAGTTCTAAAAGGCGATTCTTTTTCCCTGTCCTCTCACATTTTTGTCCTCTCACTTCATGTTTCTGTTTTTTTTTTTCTGCAGATGTTTTGACTGACAGGGTTATTGCTCTAGAGACTGATGTTTGGACACAGTATGATATTTCTCTGCACCATGAGCTCATTCTCAAATTAGGGAGGATATCCGGAATCTATCCCTACACGTCTTATTTAATCATCCTGGGTGGAGGGAAAATGTGTTTATGAAGTTAACAGTAGATCCAGAATATCACATATTTGTGTGAATGTTTGTGCTGTTACTGTGCTTATAGAAATCTCTTGAGAAGTTTTGATTAAAAACGACAGCATTGTTTCCCCTGAATTCAAGAAACTTTGGCTCTTTGGACAATAAAATAAAATATCAAGAGAATGAAGGAGAGGAGAAGAAAAAACTACAATTTTTTTAACGTCATAAAGTTTCTTTAGACTTTACTTCTTGCTTGTGTTTTTGACGATGACCTGTTTCCACTTTATTAATATGAGAATTATGAAACAGTCCACTAGTATTTGTCTATAAGAACACAAATACTAGATTAAGACTCTGGTCAAGACTAAAAGGAAGGCTTTGTTAAAGCATCCATTGTCAGTGCATGAACACTTGCCTGTTATGTTTACCCATTGCTGCTACATGTTTTCTTTCCAATGTTGAATAGAAGCAGCCAATTCAACATTCAACAAAACACCCCTTGTTTGTGATTTCCATTTCACATGTCAGTTAATGAAGCACTAAAGCATTGTTACTAAAGACAAAGATGTAATTTACCTCAGAAGTGCTCATTTTGATTGACACCATCAAACTGCTATGCCTCCAGAAAAGCAATCCGATATAAGGAAACACTCAGATGTGGAACTGGAAAAATTCCTTGCAGTTCTGTCATGAAACATGCTCCCTGTAATACAGTGTTTCTCAATTCCAGTCCTCACGCTGCCCTGCCCTGCATGTTTTAGGTGTTTCCCTTCTGCCTCACACCTGGATTGAATATTTTGGTGATTAACAGGCTTCTGCAGTACTAGATGGCTGCAGAAGAAGTCATGCAATCATTTGAATCAGCTGTTCTGGTATAGTGGCACATTGAAAACATGCAGAGCAAGGAGGCCTGAGGACTTGAATTGAGAAGCACTGTTCTAATGTCAACAGGAAACAAGTTACACCTTCTCCTCACAGAAAAGTGGTAAATCCTCACTGATTGCACGTTCCAAAAATGCTATACAATCTTCATTGATTGCACAATTTTGTGATAAAAAAGGCATTTGGTGATGGGTTCTTCTTCTGATGGGTCAATGGGCAACTGTTCATGTTCCCCATGTCAAACTTAAAATATTTCTTATATTTGAATACTTAAACACAGTTTGTAAGCAGGGTATTGCAAGTTGAGTTTTATTACGTTTTCCACAGTAATAGAGTTGTTTAACCAAATTTGAACAGAGTATACCACATATTAATGGGTAGAAAACATCTCAATGTTTATTCATAATATAATTTTCGACTAAAATCTGTACTCTTAAAGTTTTGGATTCTTTGAAGATTCTCTATGTGAGTACAAAAACTATTCCTCAAGATCCTTGGTTGAATCAGCTGTCCATTGAACAGAGAAGCTTTCCTCAGCTTCTCTGTTCAATGGATTTCAGCCTGTCTGGAGTTTGTCTAACTTGCCGCTGGGAATTTACTGCACTGCCTTTAATTGTTCTGGTATGTCTGTTTTTACTGTGTCCTGTCTGACTTAACTTCCCTTATGGTTCAACGGCAAATTCCAAAACCTGTGCAATGTTTATCTGAAAGTTCCAATCAACAAGATAATCTGCAAAACACCAGTGAATTTTGATATTAGAAATGTGAAAGTTGAGAAAAAGCAGACATTAGTAAGACGGTGGGGTGGGGGTTCTGCATTTGACCCATATAAAGTTATCCTTTGAAAAAAAAAGGGAGTATTATCGAAATGTATTTTGAGGTAAAAGAAGAGCAAAACTACACATTTGGTAGAAATGTATTGTAAAGAGCGTTGCAGTGCTTTTGGAATATCAAGTTATGGTTTGATTTTGATGGAAAAGTAAAAAAGAATATAAAAGTTTCTGAATTATGAGTCATACTGTTGGTTTAGTCCACATTGGGCTGGGATTGACTCACCTCCTTCATCAGTCACTTCATCACTCCCACATTCGACTCAACTAACTCCTCCTTACGCCCTCTATTGGCTCCTTCACAATTTATTCTACCACTCTCTTTCCTTTGTGCATCGTAAAGATTTCCATTTCTAAGATTTTATCCACTGATCATCCTGTTACAGATCAGTGTATTCCAGTTCAGCATATACAATTAATTGTAATAAAAAAAAAATAAGAATCAAAAATGACAATCATAAATGATGTTCTGAACCTGGCCAGCCATGATGTATTTATTTGGTCCACTGTTATGAAACTGGTGTTCAGCCAAACAAGCAGAAGTGTAATATGTTCCTCACCGATCATCCATGAAATAATACAAAAAGAAAACTTTTTATTAAGACAAATGTATTTTTATAAAATCTTAGATACTGCTACTTTTTTTTATCAATGATTTTTATTATTATTATTTTGCCTTATTACTTGTTCTCAACTTTAAGCTATGCATTCAGTGACCACCCCAACATATCACTATTCGTACATAAAGCTCATTAATAAAAACACCAACCACACCTTTTATGGTGGTAAATTTCTCATTAGTTTCTGATTTCATTCCACACCCTGGATATACACAAAAATTGTATTTCAGATTAACCATGTGCTACCCTGTGTGTTTCCAATTCTTTCCCAACAAAACATTTGAGTGCCTTTACTCTTCTTGACTCACTTCAATATCTTCATCTGTCATATTTGAATACTTTTGTTTATCCTAATCTTTGGGTTTGGAATAACTATTTAGAAGAAAATGCCTCCAGTCTGGTATTCATGAGTAATAAACAAACATGCAAGATTCTGATTGATTTCTGTGCTCACCACAGTACTGAGACTGCCCTCATCAAAGTGTTCAATGACATTCATATAAATACAGACTGTGGAGGCACTACAGTGTTGGTTTTGCTGATCCTCAGTGAAGCATTTGACATGGTTCACCATGACATATTATTGAAACAACTGGAGAACTGGGTAGGACTATAAGACAATTCCTAACTAGTTGAAATCTTACCTAATGCCAAGAAATTTTTTGTTCCAATTTATAACTTCTCTTTGAAGCGGACAGAAGTTACATGTGGGATAGCATATGCTTCAATCCCGGGATCCCTTCTATCTAATGTATGTTTATGTGCGCCCGATAGCTTAAATTATAACAAATAATAAGATTAGCTACCCTACACAGATGATCTATAGATCTACATTACGATGTAACCAGGGGAACCCATTCAAGCACCAAAAGATGCTTGAAACAAATAAATGGATTTGCCACACCATTCTCCAACAGAACACAAACAAAAGTGATGTTATTATCTTTGAACCTAAAGAGGAACAACACATGGTGAGCTGCAGGTTCAGTTATTACATTTGGGAACAAGAGATGAGATCTGAAATCCAGGTGTAGTGATGGATTCTGACCTGAAACTTCAGAGATGCATAAAAAAATATTACAAAATCATTCTTATGTCACCAATGAACATTTCCAGTTCTGAAGCACTACTGATTTAAAATATTAAGTGAAAAGAATAAGCTGCATTTCTGCCCACTGTTTAATATTGTTGAAGTTTAGGATGTTCAGCTTCCAGTTGGATTAGGTCACTGTGCTGAATTCTACATTGTGTAAACCATCAGAAAAAACACTTTGACCTTTGTCCCTTTGATACTAAGTTCTAGAGGTGCCGTCCATCAGCCTGTCAGCAGTCTACAGCAGACACCCTCCATACGCCCTATTAGCCATTTCAACAATCTCATCCACTCACACCCCCCTGACTCCTTTAGCAATTGCCCCTGCCCCCAGTCCTCTCTGTTCCCATCATTCTCTCATCTCCTCCTTTCTTCACCTGTGATCATGTTTCTGTATTTCTGCAAACAACAGGAAATGTGTTCTCAATACTGATACAGTGTCCACTATATTTCAAACTGTGCCAGTGTGGAATAAACTATGCTTGTTTCTATGATAGTTTTCCATATTCCAAAATTTATTTTTTGTGTTGAATCCCATTTTTAATCACTGGCTAAATTATCCTGACAATATTTACCCAAAATGCATTAAAACATGTTTTAACATTAGACAAAGCTCAGTCCCAATTAAATACAAAAACTGTTTTTAAATTATGAATTTTCTTATTAAGAAAAACCAACTTGGCCCTAAGTAAAAAAAAAAAATAAATAACTGTCCCATTTGTCAAATCACATGTTAGGGCACAGTTGAAATTTTTATCATGTTAATTGCAAGGTATGTAGTTAAACAATTGCAATTAATCACATTTTAACAACAACTGTGTATTGACAAAATGAGCAACATTTTAGAATCAGAAACCCCTTCCGCTGCTAAACTATTGAATACATAAACATGTCCAAATTGAATTCAAATTCAAAAGTACTTTATTGACCCCAAATGGAAATTAAATAACAAAATAATATGAGCTGAACAACAAATACATTCTTTCTAAATTAGTCATTTAGGTTTCTAAAGCTATTATTTAGGTTGTTTAATCCTTGGAATGGTGCAAAATAATTATATATCTTTTAAAGTGAATGTTAATTTCCAGTAATATGAGACACAAAACCTGTTACCAAGATTTGATAATCCAGTGATCGAGCAGCTATACCTCCTCCCTGAGCTACTCTTGCCAGCTGAAGAAACGCACTGCTCCCGGTCAAAGACAACTAATCACCGACAGGAGGAGTGTTTTAATGCTGTGAATCATCCTTATTTATGCGTCTCTATATGTGCTAGCAGCAGAGAAACAACTTATTGTTCCTGGTAAACTGTTTATTCTTTGTCATTGGTGCCCATGCTGACTAGCCTGAGCATTCATGGCAGCCTGTGTTGTTTTGAACCAGCTGTAGCATAGTAGAGAATCAGACAGTGTCAACCATGCCTACATTAGGCTGAGTGACTGTGCTAAGACCCTCCTCCTGTCTCTCATTGGTTGTTATTGACAGCACTCTTTATTTATTCAGATGACAGCTGATGGCAGAGGAGCTTGATTTTTATTTTCATAGATTATCTGTTTCATAATATAATGACAGTTTTAACCATAGTGACAGTTTTAACTAATATGTAAAAAATATATTTTTTATAAAAGTGACATACTGCTGCTTTAATGGCCAAGACTCAGACTTTTGGGGCAATATTTTGTCAAAGTCAAATTAAAACTATTTGAAAGGTGCACAAATGATTTTTTTAGTGCAAGATATCATCTCATCTGTTAGTCGGATAAAACAATTAGGTTTTTTCATAGTTGTTTTGTTGGGTGAATACTGGGTGCTGGGGGTGGCAGTGGTTACCTAACTGTTTTGGTAGGAGTTCAGTTTTCCAGGTCAACATGCTTGCATGAGCAGCAAACCTGTGCATGTAGTTTCACAGATGACTCATGCTCCTTCTTTAGATTGGCTGTGTTCAAGAGTCACATAAGCAAGATGAATCAAAGGATTGATTCAAGAATTTAATAATAGTTTATTACCATTAAAGCAGGAGATTATATGACACTGGAACTCTCGGCTGTAACTCAAGATGACTCCCAATGCCTCGGAGAAGACAGTGTAGATACACAGTCCTTCTGCTAATTAAAACAAGGATATGTAATCTTCACATGTGTCACTATGACACATATCTGTGTGGTGACCTGTTGGAAACCCAAGCCAGCAGAGGGATTAAAATGCTTTTCCTGAGATGATAGTTGGTCAGATTCATTCAGGACTGTCAGGACAGACTGCCAGGATGGGAATGTCCCACAGCTTTATGGTATGAGAACAGTGTCTCCTGTCTCATTATCACAATATTGTTGTACCTCCAAACATATACAAGCAAGCAAAGTTGAAATCGCAGGGCCACATTCTCATTCATTCGTACTTTATGCCTAGTTTATCTTGTTGAAGCAATGGCAGTAAAAGCTGAGGAAAAAGGAAGACAAACAACTCTGTAGGATCCAGTTTTATTGTAGTTTGCTTTAACTTGCAAAGTTTTCCTATAAGAAAACTTAGCAATTTTCTTGCAGGAATCAGAGCTACAACAAAATATAGAGTGGATTGCAAAATCTTTAAAGGGAGTGTGTCCTATGGGTTGTTTACCATGCCTCATTTAACCACCTTCTTCTGCAAGTCAAAAAAAAAAAAAAAAACATTTTCTGTATCTGAACTGAAACAGGAAACATAGTCTCTCCAGTGTGTCCTGGGTCTTCCCCGGGGCCTCCTCCCGATGCATTTAAAACATAAATTTTCATACGCTGCATAAAAATACACATGGCCTTCATTTCTCACTGTCTCACATTAACTGTGACTAAGCATTTCCTGTTTTAGGTCATTAAAGATTGCCAAAAATATTTCTATTTGCTAAAAGCCACTGCTATTAAAAATATTTTGAGATTATGCTTTATTACTGTGCCAAACATAAGTTTACATAGACTTGTTTTCCCTCATGATAGTTCACAAAAATTTTGGCCAGTTGTTTTAACAGATTACCATAGCACCTTTAGACATCAGGAAATTATTCCAAAGGATGAATAAAGGTTTCAGAGGTCCGCAGTTCTCTTCCTGATATCTTGACTAAGTTTTTTTTTTTTCTAATGATAACACATAATAAAAGGTAGGATTGACATTCAACGAAAGAGGTTTCACCAATTTAGTCAACGATTGTAAATTTACCTATCAGCTTACATTCATCCCAAAATATTTAAATGCATAGTAATTGTAGTATGAGAAAGGGGAAAAAGAAAACAAAAAAACAAAACATGTAATCCCATGTCAATCTTTTGGGACTTGACAAAAAGCAGATAATGGTTTTTGGTAGTCCTAACTTGTCTAAAACAGTTATTTTTCTTTTTTTTTTGATCAGACAATGAGAGAAAACATAATTCTGTCTTTCTATACAGTGTATGTAAACATTTGGTTTTAAGTATGCATGTGACACAAAAATAATTTACTCTGAGTAATATTTGGTCGTTTCATTGAAAAGATATGAAACTGCACTGAAGGAAGCTGATTCCTCATAAACATGGTGGTGGTGTACCGAGTGCTTTCTCTATTGGAACCAAAAAGTGCAGCAAAGTCAGCGGTTTTCTTTGCAGAAAAGTATTCACATGAGAGTGTTAAACATCACCAAGTAGTAATTGTAGCTGGTGCTGCAACAGCAGAAACTGCTACTATTACAACTGCCTCTTTTACTAGTCATAGAACATAATGTATTTGTGGAGAAATCAGAGCCAATCACAGCAAAGGCAATAAACACTATAGTTGTGACTGAAACCACAGACTTACTGCTATGCTTATTTTGAGTCTGATTGTGGCAGCTTCACTATGGTGACACTTAAGTTAAATTGTGCCAGTTAAAAATGGGGTATGGTTTGCAGAATGTCAACCAAAGTTGGGTTTTTGTAATTTAAACCAAGTGTTCTCAGTGAATAATTTTGGCATCAGATTGATGGAAATATATTATGTAATACCTAATTTCATAGTCATAAATGTGTACTCACTTTAGCCTATTGCAGGACCATGGGATACAGAATGGGCTATACATATTTCTCTTGTTTATTCCAATCAAATAGGAACAACAACTGCAGGCATCTCTAATTTTTTCTAACATTTTCTGCTTTACAGTTATATGACTTTAATTTCTGTGTTTAGGACTTTCATTTAAACGAAAGAAAATTGCCCCATGCCACCTGACCACATTTGAACTGCCTTTCATTTCCCAAGAGAAACACAGACGGGAAACAATAAAATGTGAGGATAGCCACCAACAAATGCTTGTCTAAACTGAATGTGGTCACATCCAAATTTAGGCCTAGTGGTCAGAGAGAACAATCTGAGCCAACTGACTTTCATACAATGGTACTGAGAATCTCAAACAAATGTTTAGGAGATCTCTCAATTGACTTGCAGAATGACAAGTCAGATTTGTGAGTCAGGTAGAGGGCAGGACAAAAATACTTTGCAAAATAAAACTGTGGAAAACAACCCCAACATATTCCTTTTTTACATTTCTGTGCAATGTTTATGTTTCCAAAAGAATGAAAGTATTTTTAACATGTCTCCTGTAATCTTTATCTATTTATTGAACAATTTAGCATAGTTTCTGGTCATTTTATTTCTGGTATTGTTTTTAAATGTGTGTACTTTGCTAGGTTTGGTTATCACTTTGCTGCTAAGATAGTGAGGAACATATTTCTTTAGAAATAGAGCATGGTTTTCTTTCAGTGCTATGAAGCACCTTGTTTAATGACCTTGCTTCCCCTGTTAGATTACTGTCATGTTGTTTATATGAAGGCACCTATCACCTGTCTACATATGTTGGATACTGTCTGTAATGGTGCATTAGGGTTCGTTACGGGATGTAACTCTTTCACTCTCTTCTGTAATTTATATTTTCAGGTGAGCTGGCCATAATTATCAGTTTCATGCATTGACTCAAGCATTGGTACATTATTTCTATAAAACTATTCTTGGATTGTTTCCACCTTACTTTCCTCATACTTTTCGCTCTGAAAGTCCAATCAAGAAATATTCTAGTACTATGGTCAGAACTCGGGGAGGGGGAAATGAAGTGTTTACAACCTGAACTCTCCAGGAGTTTGAAACTGTCCACTTTGTCCTTTTGGACAATTCAAATTTATTTTAAGACAAAACGAGAAATCTTTTGAACCTTGTTTTTGTTTTTAGCTAATAGTTTATTAGCTTATTTAATTCAGTCAGTTAAATTCCTTAGTTAGTTAGCTGCTGTGTTTTTGTTTGTTTTTTCAAAACTTGTCTCTCTGATCTCGGATCTCAATGAGACAACCTGTAAAAATAAAGGTCAAATAAAATATATAAATGACTTTCTATTCTACTCTGACTATTTTATTCGGTTCCATCCATTTCTCCATCAGTTTTGAGTAGCAGTCTTGAAAAGTCTCCCAGCAATATAATTTTGCCAGTGGGCATGGTGCATTCAGGATAATGGGCAGTGTTAGTTTCCACCACACATAGTACTTTAAAAAGAGTTTAGAAAGTTGTATACAATTACATGCTACTTGTGTGTTGGACTATCACATAAAATTCCTAAAAAAAATACATTAAAGTTTTTGGTTGTACCAAGAGACAATGTGAAAACTTTGAAGTAATCTGACTAGTTTGGCAAAGCCTTTGCTCCCCCCTGGAAAATAAGGTGTATCCCAGTTTTCCAGAGCATTTTACAGAGTTATCATTGAACTGAAAGATGTCTCTGATGACACCGTCAGCTTGTGTGTGTCTGAACAGGTGTAAATACAGGTGTTTCAGCAAGGCCACCCAGCAGTGTTATACTTTATGCCTCATTCTTCAACTGCAGAGAGCAGAAGTTGTTGTCGGAACCTGCTATGTCTTGTTTGTTTCCCCTGTGTCTAAGCGGAAGAAAATCTAAATCTTTAACGTAACAACATGTCCTTCCTTCAGAAGTACATGTTTGAAGTAAAATCCATGGAGAGACGGGGAAGTGCTCCAGGCCAAGAGCCAAATGGATCCAGATGTCAGTATGTTCACAAGGTGGAGACATCTTGTACAGTAGTTGTCATTCCTTGTTTAAAAAGTTTAATGGTGTTTTTCTTCTATTTTCCTGGCTTTCTTTGTCTCTGACTTTTTTTTTTTTTTTCATTTTTCACATATGTGGCACTCTCTTCGATAAAACAGTTGAAACAGAATAGCTGAGGACGGAAATAAAATGAAACAAGCATCTGGAGCTTACATGTTCTTAGTCCTGTTTGACCATTTTCTGATGTGTTGTAACAACAGACATTCACCCTTGCAGCCTTGACCTTCAGACATAGTAGCATACTTAACGCTCCTAAAGACACCATGGGGCATTAAGAGACATGAAGGTTGGATGAAAATATCTTTTTAACATTTTGGTATTTTTTTATTTATTTATTGTCAATCTTCACCTTCTCTATATCTGGTGTTTTTATCCCTTTCAACTTCTCTGAGTGACCTATATTCCATACTGCTCTTTTTCTGTCCACCTGGATTTGCTTTATATCTGTCCCTAGCCTTCACAATTTTCAATTACCATCTCATGTTTTTTTGAGCGCAAACTTCCTTGGTGTTTTCTGGAGCTTTACACATAAGTTGTACCTTTTGCTGGCGATTGGGGAGTCCCTAAGTGTCACAGATAGTACTCCTATTAGTGCAGCTGTTCATGGGGACATGACTGTTGTTATCCTTCTGTCTGTGACCTAGGAGGGGCAGGGCACATGCAAAAAACACAAAAGCATTAACACGTGCATGCCCGCACACACAGACACACACACTTGCTAACAAGCTCTTAGCTGAAGTAGAATCTACACTGGAATGACTCTCTCATGAATGAATGTAACATATGGCAATCTTAAAAATTCAAGAGCACATCAATAATCCTTTTAAGTTTGCTGTTGCATGTATCATTGAGAGTCAGTGCAGGTATATTCTTATTTTAGAAATACATGAGTGAATGTAGCCTTGTTTTTGATACAGGCTAAAGACAATTATTTTTCCAACAAATACTATGTTGTGATGACCTACTGTTACTTTTGGACCCAAAGCCCAGGTTCAAAGAGGTGCTGTTTTTAGATTAGAGTTTAGGTTTAGGAGTAGGATATGAATTGAGTTAAGATTAGGTTTAGGATTACGCACGTATTGGTAAAGGTTAGGTTAACCTAACCTAAGTGACTGGTTTAAGCTATAGAAATGTATAAAAAATCAATAAAAAGTCAATGCAAAGTTCTAGTGAAAATAAAAGGACAATCTGTGGATGTGTGTTCATGCGTATGTGTGTGTGTGTCGGGGTGTGTGCATGTAGGTGTGTGTTCATAGTGTCGAATATTGTGTGTGTCCTGGCACCCGAGTTCTCAGGTCTCAGTTTCTGTACAGTTGCTGCTGCTCCTTCATGTCCTGTCATGCTTTCAAGCTTACATCACACCCCAGAGAGTAGTGTTGCATCTAGCACATGCATACACAAACTTACATGAGTATATATACGCACAGGGAAGAATGTATGATGGGAAGTGGCATGTCGAAAACATGGCATAAAGTGAAGACACAGTGAGTCATGGGGAGAGAAGAAAGTTTGTAGGGGCATAAAAGCATGGGATGTTTAGAAGGGACAGCCTGAGTGATCAGTCAAATTCATATTAGGTCATTTTGAATTGCAATGTGAAATAACCCATTTACATTTTATCCTGGCAGAGTCAGAAAGATGCAATAATGGAGTGTGTTGGTAAAGCATGAAATGTAAGAAAAATGTGAAAATGTTTTGCCTGGAATAAAAAACATGACTTAAACTGAATGACCTAGGTTTTCTGCATTCACTCATGTTTTAGTTAAGCAAAGTTATGTGTCCAAAAGTGAGGTCAGAATTAGATTTGATTAAATTAAATAATGTTTTTTTTTTCTCTCAGTAGTATTTTTTTATATATTCCTGTGGTTTGAGGTGTATTCCAAGAACACAATGCCAGGACTCACTAAGGTCAATTCTTTTAAATTTACTTCAGGACAATTTTCACAGTAATCAATAAAAGTCTTCATCAAACCTACATGAAATAAAGTGCCGTAATAAAGTATAGGACTTTGTGATGACTTGACGTTTTAATGTATTAAATGGTGAGACAAAATATGTGTTCAGTCCGTTTATCTGCTCAGTTAAGGTTTATTAATTTGCAAGAAGTTACTCGTTGTTGCAATTCAGGCAATGTAAATCTTTATAGCTTCTTTCTTAAAAATATGAGTCAATACTTTTCATTAAAAATAAAATGTTTTGTGTTTATATTTTCTTCTTACATATTTTTTCTGTTCATTTTCTCCTCTCCTTGCAGACATGTTTCAGTACCTCCTGTCATTCTCTCAAGGTCACCTAAGTTCACTGTTGGAGGGAACCTACTCATCCCTGTCCCGTCAGGCGTTACCCCATGTGAATCAACTGTTTTCTTCTCTCTCGCTATACCTACGTGGAGCCAACATTTCCGTTGAGATGACCATTCACAAGTTTTTTAACAACATCTTCCCTCTCGTGTATACACGACTTATAAATCCAGGCATTGAAGAAAGTGTGACAACAAGCAGCACAATGGGTGACTGTCTGCGTATGATCAGACAGGATGTGAAGCCTTTCGGGAATCATCCTGTCACCGTGGCTCAGGAACTGGCTGAGGTGTTGGAGGCAGGCAGGCAACTGAGTCTCGCCTTGGATAAAGGACTGGAGGTCATTAACGCAACAGAACATGCCAACCTTAGTAGAGAATGTGTAAAAGGTCTTGCAAAGATGGTGTACTGTTCCCACTGCAGAGGCTTGACATTGATCAAGCCCTGTGCTGGCTACTGCTTGAATGTTATGCGGGGCTGCTTAGCAAGTATGGCAGAGCTCGATCAGCCTTGGAGAACATATATCAGCTTCTTGAAGAAACTAACTCTTGCGATGGCTGGACACCACAGCCTGGAGCTGGCCATGCTGGGTGTGAGAGGGCATGTTAATGAAGCATTGCTCTATGCACAGAGCCATGGTCCACTCATTACTGCTACGGTAAGTAAACACAAATAAAATATCTATCAAAAACCTTACTAGTTTGCTCCTTACTAGTAAGCTTTTTTTTTTTTGTATACTTCTTTGTTTAATCCTTTTACCTTCTTAGGGTTAAGTGTAAGAATTAGAAAGATATTTTTGGTTACTTGTGGTCTGTGAGAATTTTGTCCACAAGTCTTTCAAAAAAAGCTGAACACTGCCTTAATGTTGGTGCTGAAACTAATCCAAGAAAAATAATATTTATTCAAACAGAGCACTTTGCCAAGTGTTCCAAAATTGGCAATGCATCTTAAATTCATCATTGTTGTTTAGGTTCTGACAAGCACAATATTATTTGTCATTAAGAATAATGCAGTGGACTCAAATATCAAACCTCATACTTTTTGGATTTCACATGGTGTGATTGCAACCATATGCTTTATGTTATATGTGCCTATAACTCATTTTTTATGTTGCTCCCATTCTCACATGAAGACAGTTCTTGCAATGGAAATCCTACCGTTAAATTCACTGTGAAAGTTGTGCTTGTTATTTAACAATACATCCTGGATTCATATCCATGCACTCAGACAGAGTCATGGTTTATAGAAATAAGCAAACAAAAAATAAATTTTAAGTTGGCTGTTTCTTTTTTTACACCAATTCATCAGCCAGAACTTTCCATCCATATTCATCTTAAATTATATACCAGCATATTTTGTGTAGTATTTTCTAAACCAAATGCAATACAGAATTTTAGGTTGTTAGCAATAATCATTTTTAGATTTATTATGTCTGATTTAGTTTGATGTTAAAAAACAAAAAAAGTCAGTGCAGCAAAGGAGGTAATCGAGTGTTTAGAAACAGATGCTTCCTCTTTTTTGTGTTCTAATATATAACTTAATGTTATGTGCCAACAATGGCTCAGAAACAGAAAAACATACCCCTTAAGTCCATTTGTCACCCATCTTTAGATCATTATCTTTGAAACTACAGATTTATAAGACTAAAAATGTGATACCTGTAAATAGTTTGAAAAGTTTATCATTCCAGGCGGGTTTCTTGTGGTTACCACAAACCAAAAGAAATTGCTTTATTGTACTCCAATATTTTCATAAGGATGCAGTTTTTCTAAAAGTTACACACAAAGAAGCAGAATCCGCATAAAGCAGAAATCAGTATAAAAGAAAATATGATTCTTTAGTTAACTTGATGTTTTGCAGAGTGATAACTTATACTATTCACTGTAGGGCTTTACATCAAAACAATTTTATGTTTGCTCTTTACATTTTGAGGCTTATGAAGAATGTTGGATATCATTTGCTTTAAGGAACTCATTCTGCTGTGAGAGCATGAGCACAAGACAGAAGGGACATGGCCATATATATTTGGGGAGCCTTATGCCAAGTTGCCACAATTAAGAGAAAGTTGGACAGATTCCAGTAACAAAAAGTACTGTTATTGGGCCCTGGTGGAAATGGTGTTTAGCTATGTTTTCTTTCTATGAACGCTGACTTGTTGAATTCATTTTACAAAATTTCTATTTGCTGTGCTTGACAGGTCAGAGACCGCAATTTATTGACAAGGTGATAAAAATGTTATAGCTTATTTAACCTGAAAGGAAATTCAATATTATATGCTTGGTAAAGATTGCCAGAAATATTAAAATTTTAATATGGGAGGAAAACGTTCTCTTGTAGTTTCATTTAGTTATTGTGTGCTTATGAGCAAACCATAATCGTGGTGCAGCTTTAGGAGTTTATAGCCAGGTTTATGTACTCCACTCCTTCAACATCATTTCACTGTAGTCCAATACTGAGATACAAATAGAGGTATTGAAGTATCTGCAGACTTCAATTTTGAGATCTGTCCAATGTAGTCAATAGCATTCAGATCCGAGGTCATAAAAGGGCATCTAAAATTAGTCAATTAAGTGTATTTGATTTGACAGTTTTTACTGAGTATTTTTAGCTGTATGTTTTATTTTGATGGAGGATCTTGTTACTAAGGGTGAGTATTCTGATATAGGCAGTGTATTCGGTCCTAAGGACAAAAATCAAGTAAATGTATTCCAAATAGATAAAGCAATGCCGTAAAGTTCAGTTTATTTTACAAATTGGTCAAACGATTTTTGATCTAAGGCAACCGAGCAGATTACATCAATTCAATGACTTGCAGGATTCACTACTCATGGCCTTGCATATAGCAGCAGCGGAAAGGAAAACCTTCCACCATAATCTGGTTGAGTGTGAGCACCCATCTGCCAGAATCGACAGCGGATGTGAGATGACAGAGTAACAAACACACATGCGCGCACAAAAAAAGAAAAACACATTCACAAGTACTTCCCATGCACGTGTGAATCTGTGGACAGATAATAACTTAATTGAAGTTTTCATCAATTAAGATTTCTTCTTTTGTAGCGTCATCTAGAAGAGAAACACAGCTAAGCAGATCAGCTCTGAGGCATTTTTAAATCCATGAGATGAACAAGAGAACATAAGATCAACCAATAGGTACATCTGAAAGATGTTGTTAAATACTGAAAGACAGAGCCAAATATATCACCTATAAAATGAGAGCATTAAGTTGTTAGCAATAGTTAAGCCAATTAGCACCCTCCACAAAAATGCCACAACTTAGAAACATTTCTTACTCTATCACATTTTGAAGATTTGCAGGTATGCTTTAGAAAGTTCCTTTAATTAAATCCTTTCCAGGAGAAACTAAGTTTTACTTCAATGAGCAGTAAGGTTGTTAACATTAAATTCTTTGACATTTGTATTTTTTTCACGCTTGATTCTTCCTTTTTTTGATTAACACTGACAATCTAGATCTTGGAATTCTGCACTTTACTCACACTTTATTACTTTTGTAAACTTTATTTATTAGCTGATCTAGTTTTAACCAAATGAGATAAAAAGTCAATAAATTAATTGCCGTACAGATTTTGTCACTGAGGTCCTAATGTTTAATTTGAGTGTTTGCACATTTTGGTTCCATTTGTAATCACCCCTGGATATTTACTTATCAGTCCATTAGCTAATGATCGTAGATGTCTTCGGTCGCTTGCACACACTTGTCCCTGATCTGACCTTTCTTTTTATGTTTCTAGCCTGACCAAATTTGAATATTATGATAGCATGCAGGAGCCCTTAATTACAGTGTCCACAATTTTTCTTACACTATTTGTCTTCGGATCCAACAAGAAGTTGTGTAATACAAAACTGTTGTTTCACATAAAAGGAGGAGACAAGAAAAGATATGACGCTTTTGTGTATCTGAAGCAAATGAATAACAATTCTTTTATTTCTTGAAACAGCATAATGACAAAACCTGAACTTTGTTATATTGCAGCTTAGAAATTAGAGAACATAGATCCAAAATTATGACAGCTGCCTATTTTTACTTTTTAAGAGGAAGAACTTTGGATGTTGGTTCGAAGGTAGCAGCAAACAAATAAAAACATTACTTTTAAACTTCTACTTGCATGTATTGAATGGGGAAAGAATTACAGCTAAAATAGGACAAAGTTAAAAATATGAAGAGGAGAATGGATAACTTGATTTTCACTTGGAGAAGTAACAACAATCTGTTTAAGGAATAGGGTAATCTCTTCCTTTTTTTGGTTTATGTGGGCTTCAACGATCCGAGTGTATGTTGTCATGCATGAGAAAAATGCTTTTTTAAAAGTCTCCTTTAATCTTGGCATGATGATGTTGACGGCAGCTGTTGTAAAGTTAACACAAATGCCTAACACATCTGTGTTATGATTTTAGTGGTAACTGCTGGTGCATTGGAAGACTTCAAACGATTGCATGGATTCACAGTGTTTCTCTTCACGGACTTCTTTTTTTACCCCCGTATGTTCCGCAGTATCCCAGACAAACCAGATTTCATTGTAGCCCTTGTTCCTCTCTTTTTGAGACAATTCTCCCAACATTTGAAATTACCCAAATGTTTTGGCACATTTTGTTACAATGATCTTCACTCCAAAAAATTTACAAAACTGAATGAAAATTGCACGTCTCTTCCATATCTGAAATACCCAGTGGTCACATTTTCTGATCATCTGCAAATGATTTAATCAGGATAAACAAGCGTCAGCTTTGTGAGGGAAACTCGGCTTGCTTTTTTGCCGATTGGAATTTGCCCAGTGTGATATACAGGCAGCTGCAGCGCTCTTTAATTAGCCTGACTTTATTTGAAGGAAGAGAGAAATAGGCGGTGCGTGGAGGACTGCTTGACAGAGACAGAGTGATGCAGACAGCATGATTTAGAAAGAATGACAGAGACTCTAAAAAGGCAGCATTGAAGAAATGTCAGAGAGAGACAGACGGGGATAAAGGGCCAGAGGATTGATGTTGCAAGCTGTCTACACTCCAATCTTGAAGGTTTTCCAACTAAGAATAGGCAATAAATATTTTTCTGATTAAGTGATCTGAGTCTGATTGAAGCATTTAGATGTTTGTTTTATAAAGTGGCCTACTGAATTTTGGAGTTTTTTTGTAGTTAATGCAGTACAATAAAATTCACTGTCCCATCTCTAGATTTTAATCATCCTGTAAAGTTAAATTCTGGGCTAATGTATTCATTTAAATTCCACCTATAGTATCTTTATTATTAAAAGGGAAGTTATCTTTTTTAGAACAGACAACCTTTGTGATTAAAAGCATCCCTATATCACCACATACAACTTTAAAATATATTATATTTAAAATGTGGTCATGTTATTGGAGTTGCACCCATCACAATCTGCAAAACTTTGATCTATAGGCATCATCATTTGGTTTCTCAGAGTTTTCATAAAGAATTAAAAGTAAAGTGATGCAAAAACAGCATTCAAAAGATTATTTTTGGTTTGTCTGCCCTAAGAATGTTTGTGTGTGTGCTGTGTGAGAGACAGCAATTGCTGTAAAATAATATTGTACCGATGTTCAAAAGAAAGATTGCATGTTGTTGGAGTTCACATTACAATGTTTTTAGCATCCAGGATTGGGATTACTAATTCTAAACACCAATTTCTCTGTTCATTTCCTTGCATCGTTATGTTACCTCTGAAATTTCCGATATGCTGGAAACATTTCCAAATCCAACATGTTTCATAACACAGAGGTTGAAAGGTCAAATGAATAAAACTGTCTCACTCTGTCACAGCCTGAATGAATCACAGACTTGTCTCACAATTATTGCTGAAAAAATTATTTACTTTTAAAACCTTTTACACCTTCTGTGTCCTCTGACTTCACTTTGATTATATTTTGAAAAGTGTTTTCTTTGGCAGGACATTGTGCTTGCTAATCAGAAAATAAAATTGGATTGTTGAGTTTCTTGCCAGGCACTGGCCAGGACTAATCTGCTTGATAATCGTCCCATTTTCGACAACTGCCAATTTCTTTATTCATCAATATAGTTTTTTTCATACATTTTTCTTTCTGTCATTTGGATGAGGGAAAAAAGTACAATGGTACATTATCATTGGTTTCCCACAGTGGCTGAATAAAGTCAACACTTAATTCCCACTTCTATGATTAACCTAAAAACATAACCTAACAGTGCTGCTGAGGAAGCAGATAAATTCTCATATTCCCCAAATGCACCCAAATTCTCCCTGATGCTCCAGAATTTCTGCTGGCAACTGTCCAGTCACATGTCTGCTTGTTTAACCTCAAAGCCTCCACCACAACACTGCTGCTCCTCCAAAATAAAGACAAAAGGTATTTCTCTGGCTTTATCCTTCCTACAGATAAAAGTTAATGTGACCAAAAGCTCCTGTGTTTGTGTCCTAAAGGAAAAAATCATGAATACTGTTTTTTTTTTCGATTCATCTACTTGCTAAACCAGCCCTGAAATGCTGGTGATTTGTTCAGTTTTAACTTAAAGGCAATACAAAGAAGTGGAAATAGTTACTTCATGGGACTTTTGACATCCTGCAATTAGGAGTGGAAATAATTTTTTGCACAATTACACAAATATAATAGCACACAGCAGTAAAAGCGCCACATATGAAGTGAAATTACAAGTTGTCATTGGGTTCTTGTTGGAAAATGTAATAAACAACAAACTGGCCAAAGCAAATATGGAAGAGAAATTCTAAGCTCTTATTTTCAAATGCCTGACTACTGGAGTTTCTTCCTTTTTTTCTTTTCTCGTATTTAGAAACAAAAGCAAAAATGAATACCAAATAAATCTATGAACTGCTGTTTATTTAGTTATCTTGTTCAGTATGCTTGCTTGTTCTTATAGAAAAATGTGTGCCAAATTACTGTCCATAAAGGCTTTGATCATTTCCACAAAAATGTTGCTGCTTTGCTTCTGCTTTTACGTTTTAGCTGTTAGTCACAAAACATGGCCTTCTGAAACCTGATGAAGCATTGATTTTTAATGCCATAAGAGAAGAACATTGATAAAACTCAAATTAACAGAGATTTGTTCATTTGAGTTGTAAATTAACAGTATCTGTGAGACATCACAGTATCTGTGAGACATTTAATAATCAAAGTTAAAATTTGATTGTTACCTTGATAAACAATCAGTGGTGCAACTTAGCATAATGTCTTTTACTTTATTTCAGAGAACACCTTTTTTTTCCCTGTACCCACACTTTTTTCCCCTCATCTGTTAATTTATTCACATTTAACTCAAACTATGAAGTGGATTATATAGATATTCTGTGACTGAAAAAAGCTCCACAAGAACCCCATCCCACAATGCCTGAGGTGACAGGGGGCTGAGAAAATTCCCTTGGCTTTACTGGGCAATCCCTTGATAAATAAACTGGAAGGAAAGACCACCGCTGCTATCTGTAAGCTAATACTCCTCTAGAGAAGGGATGGCCCAGGGCTTGGCCCAGATGAAGCTAATTGTCTTGCTGTGTTCTTTTTGCACTCTGTAGCCTTAGGAAGATTTATTCATAAAACACGCGCACACGCACGCACACACACCTACACACACACACACTACACATTTAGATCAGAATACAGGGGTACAATGTTTCATCTACTCATTTGCACTCCTTTAAATTTAGCATACATCATGCATATTATGTTGTCTTGCAAAATAGAAAACAAAGATGCAATCTGTCATGTATCTGCTGCAGACTGCAGTAAAAGTCGGGTTTCATTTGACAGCTCAAATGCACAGGAAATTCATGTCTTGTAATTCCCTAAAGAGCTAGCCTGCGGACTGCACACATCCCATCAATCTTCTCCCTCCATCAGTCTCAGTCCTTAAGCAATAATACAAGGAATGTTGTACAAAATAGTTGAAATTGGGACGGAATAAAAACAGCAAACTGGTGACCAAATACATGTACGCTGTACACAACGTAATTCAAATTGGAACTCTGAGCCCAGATATGATTTTTATTCTCACGTCATCATCAGCTTAGAAGATATTTGGCTCTGATTTAGTTTGTGTCATTATTCAGCATGTTGTGAGATTGTCCCACAAGATTCAATGGTCAGCAGCTCTGTCCTCAAAGGACATGTCTCAGTTTCTCAAGAGTATACTGTTTATTGTCCCTGCAAAGACTCTGCATGCTGTTTACTCAGTTCTCTGTTTAGTTAGCAAAAGAACAATTTGTACTATCATTATTGTTTTGAAATGAAGCACTTTCTCCAATCTTCTCTGGCTTGTTTAGAGGTCCTGTGATTTTGAACTTTTTCACTGAGGTATGCATGCAAAAATAATGGCGTAATATAAACAGAACTGAGAGCGACCTCCTTTGCGTGTTCATGTTTACCTTTTTGTCTTTTTTTAGAATAGCAAAGTGTCAGACAATGGAAGGTGAAAAATGGCATTGGTCTAAATGGAGGCCTAGACTAGTCTCATAAAAAGATTACATTCCTTGTTTTTTTTTTTCTTTTTACAACAAAAATAGTACCCTAGAACAAACACGTTTCTTGCTGAATTGAAATTACAACTTATTAGTATATATTTAAAATTAATGTAAATACAGCACTTGCATAAAATTGAATAGCAAATGTTGACATTGTATTCAATTTAAGATTTTACACATTGTTATGTGTCAATGTTTATTAACCTTATATTTTGCTTATTTTTTTTACATTTATGAATTATTTGTATGGTGCTTATAAGCATATTTGAATTTTTTTTTCTTTAAATTACTACATGTGCATTACGTGGAACTTCAAGAAGCATAAATACCCTGTTCTCATTTCCACATCTACTTTTTACATCTTATTATATAGACATTTTTTGCTGTTAAGGTTATTTTTTTACCCTCTCCTCCTCTGTGATCATTTGCCAAGCTAGACTTCATTGTGCATAATGTTTGTTAAAATATATGCTGCATACTCTCGATTAGCTTAATTATTTAAGGTAATATGCAGCATAAGAAAAGTACAAGCACAAAGAAAATCAGGGCTCATGCAAGGCACATTTTCTCTCTTCACATTACTTAGCCAAAACAGCTGCTGTACTCTTATTTCTTTTTCCAGGGACAATGAAATGTATATGTGTGTGGATATATCTTCTGTGTTTACATGTGTGGCTGTCTGCATGTGTGGCTGTGGGCTGCTCTACCACATGTGAGTGTGTTTTATGGTTCCAGAGGGAGTTAAGGTTAATGCAGTAAAACAACCTTCCTCGTGCCCAGTGTCTGCTTAAAGAGTGGATTTACTGTGCATGTAGTCAGGAAAAGGTTTAGAGCAAACGGCTACGGTGAAGGGTGAAGTTCTTTTCAGTGGTTTAGGTTGTTATGGTGTGAGTTCTAATTTCAAAACCACTGACTTTCACTGAGAGATGCAGTTGCTTTTATACAAGTTTTATTTGCATGCTACAAGAAACAATTAATCAGCAACACCTAGAAAGAAAGTGAATTTATACTGATATCCTAAACAATATATGAGCTCTTAAATATCCTGCTTTCTTTGATCAACTCTTATAGCTCATCAAGATTATTATTATTTTTTTTTTCCGCAATGTTGGAGTCAATTGTTTTGAGAAATACTGTCAACTTAAACTTCCAAAGAATAAAAAAGTAATGTGATCCACTGGTGGCAAGTGTGGTCTAAAAAATATCTCATGTCAGGAAGAACACTGAAGTAACCATATAATGATATAGCAAAATGGTAAGGAGGTATCATTATACATGTCCCTGGCGCATAGTGCCATTTTATAGCACAGTCAAGAAATTATGTTACCTTTAGTTTTCTATAAATATGCTGAATATATTAAAACTTAACACATGATAAAATTTACTTAATCTTTATTCAAGTTAAATCCTCATTTTTAGGACAGACCTGTTTTAATATATATAAAAAACATCTTGTTAAAAACAAAAGAAAGTCTGTACTGCTATTTAATAATTATTCTACTAAGTATTTATTCTACTAAAACTGTAGGTTCATCTAACAATTTGCAAAGATTGTGCTTATCAGAATTAATTAAACTGACTGGCATCATGACTGCTGTTTTTGTATGTTACAATATGAATTTCAAACCAGAGGTAAAAAAAAAAAGTATTGTGAAGTTCAGTTGGCTCTTACATGGTAGAATGACTCATCTCTGTAGATAAAGCAGTGCTGGCACTGATCATTTTAAGGACCTATTCAGTCAAGCATAGAAAAGCCATCACAATCTGTCTCTTTTGCTAATTGAAGATCACTTAACAACACTGCCTCAAGGCTTTTAAGCCAATGAGATGGCATTGATTTTAGTCCCTTTTTCTTCAAAGATCCTGCTTTCACCTTCCCTCTGCTGCAAGGTTTAATTGCTCACAGGAGATATTTGCTACCATTGCCAAATGTGCACATGTGCGCTTACCTCCATGATGTAGTGGAATGTTCTAAATTTACTGTCAGTCCTTCAGGCACTAAATCACTCATTGTAACTGTTTTTACTTCATCACACCTCTGTCTTTATGTACACCTTTGCATTTACTTTAGTTACTTATCTGACAACCAAAATAGCATTCTCTATCTGAGACAGACCCCAAATATCTCATAGTTCACTTGTTTTTAATACTTTCATATTTGTAGGTGTCAGTGAGGGATTTGCAAGCCACCCTGTAGCTTCACCCACACATTCATACATTCTCCTTGCTTAGCAGGTGTGTGTGCTGTGCTCTCTCCACAGGTGGACAAGGTGTGTGGCCTGTCTACACGGGAACCCCCAGGCATGTGGTCTGTGAGACCAGAGGTCACAACCTTAACTTCACCTTCTCCATCTACCTCCTCCGCCTCCCATATTTTACCAGAAGAGAGACTAGCAAGGTTTGCCCACTTAAAAAGGTAGGTAAAAGCTTTGAGTTAATGTGAAACAAACTTCAGAAATTCTTGACTATCTACTTTATGTCTATATTCACTCTACTGTTAGTCATAGATTAAGGGGTTGGATATCATTGATCCAAAACTATTACAGCTTCTGTCACTTCACACTGTTATCCAGTGTTTATTTGGAGTCAAACGCATACACACAGACAAAGTAACTGCTTTCCAGCACCACCCATACTCCCCACCTGGTTCCTGGAGCAACCATCGTGTGCCCACAGCAGCTGGTAGGCAGGCAGAGCCTTGGTAAGATTAATCTTGACAGACCACACAATTTCCTGTTTACCCAGACGACCACACCTCCAGCACTGCATGCCAGCCAGTGCCGCATTGGAAAGCACACACAGATGAACTAAAGCACTGTTGAGTGCTTGACCTCGTCCCACTCTGTGAATCGCTGCACTGATGCCAAGCCTAGCTGTCATGGCTGGCATGGCACTGCCACGGCCGTTCATAGCAACACAATCCAGTTCACCCGCTTGTTGCCAGCTCTGACCAGAGCTTGTGTGAGCCCTGAAGACTTCAAAGCCACAGCAGCAAAAGAAGAATAATGGTTGGAAAATGTGAAAGATGATAGAGCCTAGCATTTTTTTTTTGTACGAAGTAAATCAAAACATCCAGCAGTACTTTGTCTTAATTGTGCATTTCAACTGTTTGCACATGTGCTGATATTTGTTTGAGTGTATTTGGTGACTATAATATGAATTGTATTCCATTCTCTGTTTTATTTTCCTGTTATGTTGAATGAAATTGGTTATTAATTCATATTTGGTTTGACAAGTCTCTGCATGTGCATAAATAATCATTTTCTACCACAGTCAGTTCATCTTCCCTTCATCCCATCATGCCAACCTTTTTTTCTTGTTTATCTCTCCATGCCCCCTTTTCACCTCCCTGCATCCTCCTGCTTCCAATTCCCATTATTCCCAGTCCATTCCCTTTGAAGCCCTCCAAGATCAATAATCCTAATCTGAGAACACTCTCTCGGTAAGCATAAACTCAAGGCAATGTTTTTCCTGGTTTATTTATTCAATATTATGAGATACCTACAATAGAAGCAGTTTCTTTCAAAATAACTTTTTTCAGTTTGGTTACATTCTACAGATAAAAAGTTTTTGTTTTTGTTTTTTCATATCGTAAAGGATATGAGAAAAATGTATTATGCATTTCTTTACAGTAACCCTGAAACCCTTACATAACATTTAATGCAACCAATTGGCTTGAAAAGTTTGCTTGATTGTTAAAGAGTCCATCATGTGCAATTATAAACAAACACCATCAGGATCACACCATCAGGGTCTCAGAGTAGTGGAGAATAGAAACAAAAGCACTTTTTGTCAGTAAAATAATTAGAAAATGTTTTTATGCACTTCAGACTTTCCACTTGAAACATAAACTATAAAAAAATTGAAGGAAAATGACTTGAATTTTGAAACATTTCATATCTAAAACCATTTCATTGGCTGTCTTAGCATCTAACCCATCATTTTTGCTTCTCATTATGGGCTTAGACAAACTGAGTCAGGTCAAAACGTTCTGCCTTTGCTTTGCAAAAGATGACAGTAACTATATTGATAACATCTGTTGGCAGATCTGGTGAAGCACAACACAGTGCAACAAAAAAAATGTGCTGATGCAGTCACATTTAGAGGCTGTCCTTTCTGCCACTGTCAATATCATCACTAGTATTTATCACATGCATGCCTTGTCAGAAAAATATTAAACTAGTGTTTGCTGTTACTTCAACTATTCCAGAGCACAATGGCAGATATTGAGGTTCTTTGTGGTATAATCTTGCAGATGACTCTTTGTCAATTCTGTTTTTAAAATTTTAAGTTATTGTTACATAGGAATAATAATCATTATATGATAATATATTATTATTATTATTATATTGACTCTCCGTTTTTCCATCAGGGAGTTCTTAGGGCAACTGCAGCGCTATAAATCCTTCTTCAATGCATTGCCAGAGATGCTGTGTGAAGGGGAGTATATAGTGGACGACTCCACCTGCTGGGGCGGTGATGGTGTCGTAGAAAGGTAAGAGAAATCTTTTCAGGGTCTCCATTGTTTGCATCACTGATTAACTTGTGTTTTTCAGTGACAAAGCACAAACCTACTTTCTACGTTTGACACAAAAAATTAACATCACATGTGGTTTAACTTCTAATATATGATTTACTTTTCTTAAAAGTTAGATGCTTAATAGCTAGCTGTGACAATATTTTTTTTTTTCTATATCTTGATTTGAGAGCTCAGGGAGGAAGGTTTGAAAATTGTCAGGCTGAGAGTCAGTGTGACTGGCTGCTGTTAATCACTGTGCAAATAAGGAAGTTATTATTATCCATCTCCCTATTGACTGAATGCTGGCGGGACAAAAAGTCATAAGGCTCTGGTTTTCTTTGTGTTTGTGTCAGTGATTGAATTGTTTTCTGCTGAGATTTTTATTTTGTGCTGATTTATAGATATAGCCTTGGAACTGTTTTCCTGCTGATGGTTTTGGGTGCATCTCTAAGAGACCAGAGGGCTTGCTCAGTGTGTGGTTCTCCTGCCTCTCACTCAGCATATGAAGAAAATTATGCCAATTACTGAGCCAACACAAATCTGTAATTGATTCTGAATTCTGGATCAGTTTCTTAAACACTCTTGAAACTACCTCCACAGCTATGACAAGGTCTCGCTATCCAATTTTTAACAACCACAGTAACTTCAGTTCAATTGGTACTGCCAGAGCACACAGAAAAACATACAGATCCCATGGATTCATTTTTCCCTTGTGTGCGTGTTGTGTGCGTGTGTGTGACTTTATGATTTTTCCCTTGTTCAACATCCGGGTTTGGCCTGGCTTTACTTATGTACTTGGTAAGACAATGCGCTCAGCAAAGAGATGCACTGGATGTTGGTTTTTATTGTGTTTAGTGACTGGTTACAATTTCTCCTCTTTTCCCCTCATTCTCTTCCACTTAACAAGCATTGGATGTCTTGTTAAGATACCCAATGCATTGCAAAAGTATTAATGGCTCTTGGCCTTTTTTATCATTTCCTTTACTCTGGTGCCCCTGAATAATGTTGTTTTGCTTAGGTTTATGTGGTTTGTAAAACAGGTTTAGTGAGGTCATGAATAAAGTCTTGAAAAGTTTTAAAGATGATGTTAAGCTTTAAGACATCTCAATCTTTGGACAGCTCACAGAACATTGTTCAATCTTTCATTTGACAATGGAAATAATATCAACAAACAATCACAAATTTACCAAAACACGACTGTCTACTTAAATTAACAGCCCTGGCAAGAAGAACATTAGTCAGGGAAGTAATTATGTGACCTATGGGGGGAAAAAAAAGTATCCCAGTGGTGAAGTATGTTGGTGGCAAGAGTATGCTGTGAAGATGCATTTTCTTTGCATCTTCATAGCAAAGAAAAAGCATTGCTATGAAGATGCAATGCTTCTTCATAGCAATGAAGAATATACATGCAAAGTATATTTGCAAGGTATTTTGCACTTTGCAAATATACTTTTGCAAGGTGCTCTATTTGAACATACTACCAGTTAACTGGGCCCGTGGCAATATTTTAGTATATAGTGATTATTTCTGTTTTGGAAATTTATGATTTTAAAACCTATCAAGAAGGGAGAATGGAGCATCAACATTTATTTTTCAACTTCTGCAAAAGAGAAATACAGCAAGTTCCCTCCTTTGTCTTTTTGGACAACCACTTGTGAATTGAGTTTGTGTCATTTATTCCCAAGTGTGTTGGTTTTTCATTAACTGTACTACAGAGCTGTAACAGTGTGTTATCACACACTCCCTGCTGATTGCCAGGTCATTGCTTGTGGTGTCAAGTGTTTCTGGTTTGAATGAGAAAACAGTGCCCCACTGAGACATTTGGCAACACCCACGAGCCTTGCTCCTTCAGTTCCTCTCTTTCCCTGTATCTGACTCTGTTGGCATTCATGACAGAGAAAGGAGGACAGAGCAAGGCATGATAAAAGAGTCGTCATTTTGGTGCCGTGGTGCCCCCTTTGGGTTGGGGTGCCCCTGATGAGGCAAGTATGTTGGAGTGAAAGTGTGGAGGGGGGCCTTGTCAACATAAAGACCCATTGTGGAGTCAGTAGAGTGGGGCACAGTCCCGCTGTGGAGACCCCCAAAGCATGGAGGGGGAACAAAGGCCCTCCTATGAGTCTGCATGGGAAAGACTTGGACATCACTGCCATAACTTCTCCCACTGCTTGGACCTTTCTTGGGAAAGCAACATCAGAACAACAGTAATACAACCAAAAGTAGCAGTGATGTTGTGGAAAAACAAGAAACATATTAGGAAGATTTCAATGCAGCAGTGATTAACAAGAGCTCAGGGGAAACAGATCCAAAACAGAGATGCAAACAGAGAGGTGTGAGTCCACACCAGTGCTCCAATGACAAGCTGGTTTTCCCTAAGCAAGAGATGTATCAATCCACATGGGATCCATAAGCTTGTGAACAGCTGGGAGTTATTCACAAGGGCTCAGATGAGGAGCATGCATCCGCAGACAGACACACAATTTAAACTTCAAAGTACTTGAAAGACTTTTGAGGTTGAAATCCCCTTCTTCTCTTCATTCAACATTTGATGACAGAGTTGTGAACGGGGTGCCAGCAGCTGTAAAGGGTATCTCGACATCTGTTGACATCTCTCAACCTTTACACCATCGTAGGTTTTTTTTTTGTGTGTGAATTGCATGTTTTCAGGAAAATCAGGATCAAAATGATAATGATGATTTTTTTTTTTTTTATTTTTTATTATTTTTTTTTATTCTGTAGATTTTTGGAACAAATTATGACTTATAAATTGAGTGAGTTCCTACCTTTTTGAGGCACTTTGGTACTGACAGTGTTTATTTTTAACTAATCCTATAGATCTAAAAAAATTTGTCAGTTTTGTCAGTCCCGATTCAGCTTTGAAATACTATGCATGTCACTCTGGATGAGATGACATTTCACATAGTGCTTTTACGTAGCAACTGTGCAAAACTAACAGTTTTTACTGTATCCAAACAAGAGATGTTACTTTTGCAGTAACAGTAAGCAAACTAATTTAATTTTGTTTTCCATGTTAAACTATCAACTGATATGAAAAGGTTGAAAGTGAAATGCTCACTGAGTCCCCCCAATTAGCACTTGGTTACTCAAAAGTGATATACAAATAAAATTGGATTGATTTAATTGATTGATTGATAAGTATTACCAAAAGTATCTAATCAGAAAGATATCAATTTGAATTTTGCAGTCTTCTTTGGTATGTTGATGTGGAAAATGAGATAAATGCTCCCACACTATGGCACAACACAGCACTTGGCTGCTTGCCCCTCTCTGATACAAATGTACAGTCATCAGAGTATTTCTCCAGATAACAAGACTTACTTGAGTTGGATGTTTGAGGTGTACAGAGTGAAAAGAAATTGTGAAAGTGACGTCCCCTGAGGTGTTTCTGTCAGTGTTTTGAAAGGCAGAATGTTTTCCAAAGCACATGATCCTTCACCGGGTTCATGTTAAGGTTGAAGATTTACTGCAGAATCCCAAAGAGTTTGTTCATATTTGCTGTGAGCGCATGGGACCCCAACCTTTTGGACCTGCAGCCTTGTTGTGGTTAAATCTCACCTCTTCGTTTGGGACAGACTGAAAAAACATGGGAGTGGAAGAGACCCCCGGCTCATCTGCTGATTTGATTGAAGACAAAGATACAGAGTGAAAAACTACCTTTGACTGTGGTTAAAGATAAATCATTAGAAGTATGACAGGAAGGCTCAGGATCAAGAGAAGACAAAGTTGGCTTTGGTTGTTCCTGAGCTGATTATATTGAAGAATGTGTTAGTATTATCCAGACTACCATTTCCCTTCCTGCTTTCCTGGGTGTCACACTCCTGGGGGATATTTTAACACTCGCATAAAAAAGTCAGACAGGTGACGGGATCCGACACTCAGTCTTTTCACAGTTTTAAATTGCCGTCATTCAATTTCTCCAGACCTGCTGTGTCTGCACTGAAGCTGCTTGCCTCCTCTTTCTCTCCCATTCTCGGTGTTCGTTGAAACACACCAGCTTCGAGTGAGGCCAGCTGATCTAACATCAGGCTCTAACAATACCGATTATGATGAGTAGAATGGTTTAACCCCCCCACATACACACCTCTCTACCTCTTCTCCTTCTCCTTGTTCCTGTTCAGTATTCTCAATAGTTTATCACAAGCAAACAAACAGTCTTCATCATAACAATAGTCCAAATAGCAAGTAGAGACAAAACTCTTCCTTCAAACTACACAATTTCTCAGTTTCAATAACTTTTTAAAAGGAGAGTCAAAACAAAATTTGCAACAGAGTTTTTCCAATGACCTGCTATCTTAGAAATTGGTGGAGTTCTAAAATACCGTAGATTACATTCCTCTGAGTATTTTGATCTGTGAGGGGGAATCATTTATTACACAAATTAGCAAGTGGTTATTTTAATGTTTTTCTTTTTCTTTTTTAATGTTTGTGTATAATGTGAGACTGATATTTAGAGTTATTTGACACTTCAACCATGTAGAATTTTAATTTATTCTAAGATTGCTTTGTACATTCTGGTGTGTTGCACATATGTGATCTTCAGAACACATGAAAAAAGTAATAACTCAGCACTCCTCTTTGGGGTTGAGTCCAAAGACTTGAGATTAAGACAAAGAGATGGTCCACAGACAATACAGCACTGCAAGTGCTTCTGAATGCCTTGCATTTTTATAAGGTTATGGCAGTCCATTTGTTTATCATTTCAACATCTGGAATCTATTTCGCTCATTGTGTGGAGAAGCAGGAAGAACGGTGCGCTGGGCACCCCTCACACTCCACTCCCTTCTGTTCTGTCAAGTCATACGTTTTGTCTCCCCCGGCTTTTCTATCAGTCTCCTCAGTCTCTTGGGTTGAAAGGAGCTTAGTTAAAAATTTTGAGAATTCATCAAAACGGCTTGCATAAGTTGAAAGGATAATAAATTAGTGTATATTTGAGGGAGAAAAAACATTTAGCACTCAAAATGTTAAGAGGGTTTTTCTTGTATTTTGAAACATTAAATGTCTGCTCGGTCAGAAAGGTCAGATAGATACTTGAGCAAAAAACAAAACAAAAAAACACTGAATTGGAACAAGGAGCAGCTGACATGATATGTCACATTTTAGGACAGAAGCCAACTCCTTTTTGTTTAATTTTATGATTATCCTCTTCAGTATTTTTTCTCTGTCCTTTCTAAATTTCTCCGAGACTTGTTTTTGGATTAGAGTTTGTGGCCAGTTCCTTTCCCATAACCCTGCACAAGAGTTTAGGGCCTCAATTTAACCCTCTAAATTGGACTCTTGGACTGTGTGTGTGAGTGTGTGTGTGTGCCTGCGTGTGTGTGCCGGTGTGTGAGTCTGTGTAATTGAAGAACGGGGAAAATAGCAGTGATCACATTTCAGTCTTTGACTTATTTATTTTCAGTGCTAACATGTTTGGACTGTGAGTTTGGATTTATGACATTTATAAATGGTAAAAAATGATTGCAAAAGATGTGTTTGTGTTGTTGATGTGCAACGTGCCCCATTATGCACTCCTATGCAAATGTGTTACTTGTCACGTTTCTCTCAGTAATGAGTGTTTTGTGTATTTCAGTTTCCCTGTGTTTATGCCTTTCTGCACATTTTTGTGAGGTTGCCTTCTAGCTCATTTTATTCTCATCATCTCATTTGTGCAAGCAAAAGGTTTCCAACTTCTCCTATAATGTTGTGTCCTTAGACGGTGGAGTGGGTTGAGCTCATATAATTAAAGTGCCACAATAGACTGGCATGTTTTATGACAGCAGTTTATATTGGAAAAGGTAAACTTGACTCACCAATCGCTGCCCACTGGAAAGACATCAAACTCAAATTGGAAGAGGAGGATGGGAAGTTGAGCAATTGGGAACAGGAGGGATAATAAAAGTGTCAATCAAACAAGAAAAGCTGATTTAAAATCTGGAAAAGATGAGAGATGTATGTCTGCGGCAGCGGAAAGTAGTAGTTTTAAAAGAGTTATCTTTCTTTGTGGTTTTATGCCTCGATGATCCTATTTGAAGTCTTTTAGCTTTGGTGGCCAGCCAGTGGTAGTCTGTATATCAATGTTCTCTGGGTATGAGAGGTGTGCATTAGCCTTCTAAACATTTCTGTTCACTGTTACGTATTCTGTCAATAAACTAAGAGTAACACTTCCATATGCGCCCCACTTAATATCGGGGCTGATAATGTGCAGAGTTTTAAGCTACATTGTCAGTGGGTGAAAATATTTGATGAACCACCACAGCTATGTGGTGAAGTGATTGCTGGTTCTTGGCCCATGGTGCTTGTCATGAATTAAAACTGTCTCTGCATGTCTGGTCTCTTAATTGATGTTTTAAGTGTTTCAGTTTGTTCACTGGCTTTACATCTATGTATCATAAAATGATACTGTAATCATTACTTAAAAAAACATGAAAGTCATTGCACTTCTATAAGTAGAAAAATGCCCTTTGTTCAAAGAGAAAGCCTTGAGAGCAATTTGCATGTTTGACTCTTGTCAAATCATTCTAACATACAGTTGGCTTTTTGTTGAGCGAAGTAAACATCTAAATAATTTAATGTTTTGATGTCCAGATCTAGATCTCTTATTATTGACCCAAATATCTATGACAATTTCTTGGCTCTGCCTGTAATCTCTGTACAAATTACATCAGTATCTGCCTTAAAGACTGAGTTTTTCTTATGTATATCAAGTATTTTTTCTCTGTCCTTTCTAATTTATCAGTGGCATACATCTGACCACCTTTTTGACAATTCTCTGGAGGCAATCCTGTTCTGCAGAAGCCTGGTAAAGAACCATTCATTGGATTCAGCAGTGTTGAACCAGGGAAACATTCAAAGTATGCAGGACACCGACCCTTGAGATCTGACTTTGTACAGTCACTCACACAGTGTGAACACTTCTAATTTACAAATCTCTGCTCCAACTTTATTTTAGGAGCCTGCATTCCTTTTCTTGATGGATACAGTGAATGAAAATGAGTTGTGATTTAGAGTTGACAGATTTTTGACCCAAAAGCTGTTGAATATCAAGGGATGCAGTGTTTACATACACTTTGGAATTTGAGGCTAATGGTGATCTCTGGCCAAGGTTCTTGTGTGCTTTTAGTGTAAATGTGTATATAAGGTTAAACGTTCACTGTGTGGTATTTATCAATAAAGTGAGAATCTTAACAGGCGGGTGGTTAGGGTCAAGCTGAAGTTTTAAGTTCAAGTCCAAGTTTTTACACAACCCACAGGAAAAGAATGTGAGTTTTAAAATGAAAATGAGTGACAGGCATGGGAGGGGAGAAGAAAAGCCAACAACTCAACTTCTGTCGAAATAACAAAAAGTACAGTGCTACCGTGTAGGCAGTTTTATGTGTGCGTGTGTATGCGTGTGTGTGGGATCTGTGTTTAACGTGTGGACTTGGTAACCTGAAACCACGGGGAAAACGTTCCTTGAATTCCGGGTGGGTTTTGGTATCATGCCTTGCTTAATGGAGCCCCCCTGAGTGGTGCTGGGAATGTTGCCTCTGCTAAGGGTGCAAAATGAAGAGAAAGTCCTGCCTTATTTATGCATAGTTGACCTGCAGTCAAACAGAGAAATATAATAAAGATACGGAACAATTTAGTTCTACAATTACTGTTGTTCCTTAATCAAACAAAGGTACTACAAGCCAAATTAAAGCTTTGCAGTAAAACCTTAGCAAGCCAACAGCCTAAATAGTTTTTACATTGTGAGAAATAGTTTACATTTTCATAATTAAAGCCAGTATTGTCTGGTTGTGGGTAAGTTATTACACATGCAAGCTCTAAATTTCTACTGGATTTGATTCAAACATGGCTGCCAGATTCTACTAAACTCTGTGGGTGCGGACTTGGATCATTCTAGAAAAGAAGCACCTTCATTTATTTCTGCTGTGGCTCAATTTCTGGCCCATGTTTCAGGCCTTGGTCCAAACAGTTTTGCCATGCAATCATCATTAACTTTGTTACCAAGTAAAAAAAAAAAAAAAAAAAAAAGATAAACATTCCACAGTTTGCAAATGTTTGGAAGATGGGTAAACTAACACTGTAACAAAGTATGTAGACAAAACAAGAGAATAGTCTGTTCTATCTAAAGTATGATGACATGAAAACAAATAAAAATTTGAATATGTGTTCCCAGATGAGACTCATTTGCCAGCTTAAAAGTTAATTTCAAACATAGCAACTATTTGAAACTAATAGTAAATATTAAAAATATATTTCATACAGTCCTCATTTCTGTATCTAAATTTTTTATTGGCCTAACGTAATATTTTACTTTTAAATACTGTGTTCCAATTATCTGTAAGAGGAAAATTATTATAATTAATATAAATAAAGCCTGAAAAGCATCCATCTGTTTTTAATTCATCCCTCTATCTCTATACTGTTTTTCACTTCACTGGTACGTCTTCATCCCTTGGGGGGCATCACACAAGGCACTGGAGCAGAGTTCCTTAGGGTATATCTATTCTAGGGTGCATCTAAAGTTTTCTTATTTAAAGAAATGTTATTAACAATATGCTAAATCCTTATGTCAGAGTAAATTTGGAAAAGTCCAAGTTAGGAGGAACAGAAAATACTGATGTAAAAACTAAGACAAAAGTCATTATCTGCCTTCATCTTTACTAGTGATGTGTTGTTTGAGAAAGGTAACTCATGAAAGAAGTTGATTATATTTCATTATTGATGAGACAAGTTATATTTTATACATTGTAATAAATCACTCAGTTGGTGAAGAACCAATTGCCTTAACCTGGAATTTTCAAATTCATCTCATTGGCTACCTTATGGTCATTTGTTCAATTTTCCAACCTGTTCTGGATTGACAGATATGTCTGCTAATGGCAAGCATGATAGCTATGACTGGAATTTCCGCCAAGAAGGCCATTTTGTCCACATGTTTATCAATCCTACCATCTGCTTGCCTAAATTTGCATAACAAATCTCCAACCTTTGTCCTTCTTCTCTTCACCTTGTCTCTCTTCTCCACTTTGATTCCAGGTTTGTAGTACATCATGCGATATATGTTATTGTGGTGTAGGGTGGCTGCAGTTAAAGCAGACTCCTAATCCGTCTATGTGCAATGTGCTCTCAAATGTTCATCTCATTGAGTGTCAGGGGACCATCTGTGGTTATGTGTCTGTGAAGTAATTTCTCTTATGCATGATAAGTGTGCTCTGAGGCTGGTCTGTCTTGTGAATTTGTCTGCATGAGTTTAGGGTAAAGGACAAGTGTGAGAAGTACTTCCATGTGCCCCTACCTCCTTGCAGCAGCAGACCTTGAACTCTAGTTTCCTCACTCAACACCCTCACAGAGCCTCTGTCCTATGTATGTGGGTTGAATAAACATGTAAACTAGAATACAATGTGCTCTCATCTTAAAACAGGTCAACATGTTTTGACTACTTTTTGCCAGTTTACTATAAAAAAATGTCAACCTTTAGCATTAGCTCATGTTATTTTGATCAGTTAACATAAGCAGACAAGCAAACAGGTGGTTGCACCACACCAGAAGATCACAGTCCACTCCACCCGGCTGTGCTCTCGGGCATAGTTTACTCTGCTGGCTCTGCCCCTGCCTGCCCTTGTCTGCCGTCCAAACACCAACTGTCCCTCTGTCTCCCCCCAGACCTCTAACCTCAGTTATCCATGCCCTTCTCGGCATGTAGGCATGTGGCTTGAGGAGAGATTCAGTTTTAGGGTTTAATATCTGTTTCTCTTCCAGTCTTCCTTCAATCCTTCCTTCTTCCCTTGCTTCCTTCTTTCTTTCCGTCAACCTACATCCAGCTGTTCTTTTTATGTTCACCCATATTGCCACTTAGTGGCAGTATTTTATCACTGCAATTGGTATTTCACAACCAATTTAATATGATCAAATGCAAAGAATATTTTGATTTAGACTAGCAACTATAGTTAGCAGTGTTCTTGGTTCAGTATTTCACAGGTCAAACAGTCATTGAATGCCTATTTTTTCAGTCCATCCATCCATCAATTCATTCTACTTGCAGGCCAGATCATGGATCCTCCCCTTCTTCTCCATGGGGTTTTGGGTCTGCTCCCAGAAAGGTGCGGCCAGAAAATCTGAATAATTAAGATATAAAACAGTATGGAACAAAAGATTAGAAATACAATTATTTAATGATAATTGCATTCATTCTCACAAAAAGGCCTGAAGTTGAAAATAAATTATTAAAAGTTAATTACTAAATATGGCTCAGATCAAGCACATATTCTAAAAAAAAGATTAGGTTCATATGTTTCTGATGGTTCGTTTTTATCTAAATGGATGGAAGTCTTATTACTAGTCCCTTTTTCAAGTAAGTCCTCCATTTATGACAAAATTCATCTCATTTGTTATAAATTTTTGTAAGTGCATGCATTGGGTTTTACATTTGTGTTCCTTAAGTCTAACAGTTTAGCTATTTTCTTTAGAGGTCTATGTGGTCTGCTGTCCCAGACTGCAGCATGTCTGCTGGTACATTAATGCAGGCGACACAGAGGTGGGGAGAAGTTACACCCAGCCACAAACACGGTTAGGGCAGCCAGGCCTGGAAAAGTCCTCAAAGCAAACCACGGACCAATTACAGTTTTAATCGATCTCATTTCCATCACAGACTATTAGAACTTTAAACATGCTGTGACCATATTTTATGTTTCCACAACTCTGCCACTAACACTACAGGAAAATGTTTACAAATTTCTTTTTATAATTTGTTTAACTTTCATGTCCCCAGTGAGTCATAAATTTGTAGTTGTGGGAAGGGAGAATGGTTGGTTCCCTCACTTAGCTGCAAATAAAACTTGTCAGTTTCAATGTCTTTGGTTTAGATTAGATTTTCAATGACCATGGAGCTGCAATTCACAACAAACTGAGAAACTCAGTTTGTCAACAGAATGTCAACAGACTATAACTGGTTTTATTCAGATAGAAACTCTATGAAAAGATAGTTTTATATTTTACTTGAATATCAGTGTTTAATGTACGTAAGGAAAGCCTCGGATAGAGCTGTGCATCCTCCGGAAAAAACACTTTTCCATTGTTCAGCAGGTTATTGTCATCATTACAATAAAATAAAATATGTTACAGTTGCATAAACTATCTCTGTCAAGTGATCTTGCTTTAATTTTAACCATTGCTTTTATATGACGAATATAGTGGGCTTTTAATGCATAGCACTCACCACATGGAGGCAGTATAACCACTTGAATGTGTTTTTTTTAGACTAACACTTCTATCAGTGTCAACAGCGTTGTTGCTATGACTGACTAAATGAGTAAAGGCTTAACATATTCACTATAAACTGTGAGACAACAAAACCTAGTCCTTTTAGTACATTTTATTTATTAGCATCTTCAAGAACACTCAAGAGACATGTTAGTATTAAAATGATCCAAAATCAAGTGCAATACAAAGGCACATAAAAAGTATCAAAATATGTAGAAATAAAATCTAAAAAGAGTGCAAGCAGATATGTTTTCACATGTCAGGTGAAAAGTGCTTCCAGAGGCAAGGAGCAGAATGACTGAAAGATCATTCCACCACAGTAACCAGGAGGAAAGACAAGAACAGTAAGATAAATAAACCTAAGGCATCAGAATGATGCTGAACAACCTATGAATTACATAATCATTGACTTAAAAGTGAAAAACAGGATTTAAACATAAAATGTAACGATTACCAATGATGCTGTTAAAGAGATGTGCTTAACAGACAGAGTTCAGTATGTCATAATGAATTTTATAAATCATATGGGGAGAAAACTACAGAGTGTTTAAAATCATTGCAGTTCTCGCATGAACTAACTCTAACAATATTGCCTTTTCAGTGTCAGATCGTCTTATTTATAAGCAGCTAATATAGATGGTAAGACATAGGTAGGTAGACCAGCTTCCTTACAAAAACCACAGAAAAATCTCTTAATTAGACATTCATAGCTACTCAAATAGAAACTACAGCTTAAATAACCAGTCATGCCACTTTCTTTTAGCTGACAGTGTTTATACTGAATATATCAGAGGGGTTGCCCACTTAAAAGAGACTGTTCAAGCAAAAAATAAAGTAAATGAAAACTTACTTGGGAGGCAACTGATAGTTAACTTTTCTCATAGCCCTGCTCAGAAGGAGTTGAATTAGATGAGTTGTGTATGCCCAGAGATATATTCCTTAAACCAGAAGTGAGAAGTGAGAGAAACAGGAGGATAAGAAAAAAAAGAAGAAGCAGACATTGTCGTAGTGGATAAACAACAGAGGAAAGCCGTTGTGGTAGATGTAGCAGTACCAAGTCTTGTCTACCACACCAGACAAGACCCAAGGTGTAGGTTGTGCAAGGAGGCCCCTGAGACAGTCCAGCACATCACAGCAGGGTGCAAGATACTGGCAGGGAAAGCGTACATGGAGCGACATAACCAAGTGGCAGGCATAGTGTACAGAAACATCTGTGCAGAATATGGACTGGAAACCCCGAGATCAAAGTGGGAAACACCCCCAAAGGTGGTGGAGAACGCCAGAGCTAAGATCCTGTGGGACTTCCAGATCCAGACAGACAAAATGGTAATGGCGAACCAACCAGACATTGTCGTAGTGGATAAACATCAGAGGAAAGCCATTGTGGTAGATGTAGCAATACCAAGTGATTGCAACATCAGGAAAAAGGAGCACGAGAAACTGGAGAAACCAGGGCCTCAGGGAAGAACTGGAGAGGGCCTGGAAGGTGAAGACCACAGTGGTGCCTGTGGTCATCGGGGCCCTCGGGGCAGTAACCCCCAAACTGGAGCAGTGGCTACAACAGATCCCAGGAACAACATCAGACATCTCAGTCCAGAAATGTGCAGTCCTTGGCACAGCCAAGATACTGCGCAGAACCCTCAAGCTCCCAGGCCTCTAGTAGAGGACCCGAGCTCAGAGGATAAGAACCGGGTGAGAAGGGAATTTTATATATATATATATATATATATATATATATATATATATATATATATATATATATATATATATATATATATATATATATATATATTTGCCAAGAGCAAGTCACTATGTTTATGTGCAAATGAATTTGCTACTTTGCAGTTGCTACAATTGTTAGATGAATCGATACATGTTCATTAGCCTAGAGTATTGAAGAAATGAGATGCTCTGTTGAATGCAGGCTTGTAATGGGGTAATGATGAGCCAGGCTAAATATTATCTCACCTAGCCTGCAGATAGACATGAGAAAAAGAATAGAGACCAAACACCTCTCAGGAACAAGGTCATTATAACACATGGTGCTAGCAGGATGTAGACAGCTGTAAATATGTGCAAATATTTTGGAGTGTCTAGCTACATGCTTAACTAGTTCCCTTTTACTTTTCAGACTCAGTGTGTTCACTGTTCTCAGTTTTTGTTCCAGCTTTCCAAATATCTTGGTTTGGCCCAGGTCACAGTGGTCTTCAGCACATTCCAAGGAAGGACAAGACAAGGGCTAAATTAAAAACAAAAAAGTTTTTGTTTGGATAACTTACACCAGGGCTTGTGTGTTTCCACAAGCAATGGCTAGGGGATATAATAAATATTATTTGTTAGGCTTTCTGGATGCAGGATGTGTGACCTTGGTCACCAGCAGATCCTTCAAATGTTCCCCTGCAAATCTGTCTGTAATCAGTTTTTTCCTTAACCAATTTTGCCATAAGTTCACTGGACAGCTCATCTTTGAAGAGCATTTCATTTTGTTATTAGATGTAGGCCACATCACCACAAGACCATGGTCTGCTGTAAAGGAAGGGACTGGGGTCAGCTTTCATTTCCATCTACCAAGAAAACACACCCAGCCAACAACTACCACAGCACATGGCTGATTATACAGGAAAAAAAGAGACAGGCAACCATTCACAATGCCTTTTTGCAACACATGGAATTCTGTTCATATAAAATTAAAGGATGAATTTGTACACTTTCTCACATAAGTACTTAGTATTTATTCCCCTAAAAATCACATTTTACAATCATAATCTAGAATGTAGTTTTGTGATAGACCACAAAATTACATTCAAGAGTAGTTTTCCTTAATCTTATTTTTAAGATTAAGGAAAATTAACAATGCTTTTAAGATTATTTTTAAAATAAGAAATCAAAAAAAATAAAAATTGTGAAAGAAATCGGAGTATAAACCTGAAAATGACTGTTTACAGATACTCCCATGCTGTTTGACTAATCAACTATTTTGCATAGCAGAACTGTTAAAATAGTCACCCTCTTAAACTGCTAATAGAAAGACAAATAACCTAGAAAGATTTGTAGCTATTCTTACAACCAACAGTATTTTGCAAAGCATTGGTTCTTTATATGATGCTTTACATAAAATCTGACATAAATGATTGACCATGTAAATTAAAATCTTACATAGTGAGACTAATGGATGTAATATCCCCCCAGCTCCCTATCGCCAGTCCTTGTGCAAAAGTAAATGTTTAAGAAAATCAAGAAGTACCTGACTTGACCTAATAAAAGGCCAGGCACAGGCAATTGATGGCTTTAAAATCATCTAGAAAGTAGAGCATGAAAGGGAGCATTTTGTAAGCACAGTTACAGCTTTTATTGCACTGCCGAGACCACACTTTTATTGTGTGTGAGACATTAGTAATTTGAGCTGTAAGACCTTAAGCCATATAGCTGTTGCAGTGCAACCATTCAATAAAACAGCCTAGTTTTGCTCAAATCAACCTGGGAACCCTTCTGAAGGAGTAAACTCAAGCCTACAGTGGAAAAAAAAAACAATATCTAATCTGTAGTAACAGATCAGGCTTGAGACTTTGGCAAATGGCAAAGAGCAAAATCTTTATTTCAGTCGTTTGCAAACGGAAAACACACAGTAACCACAATACAACAGCTGTACCTACAATGAGTTCTGATTTGGAGCTGCAAGCTCTCACAATATATAGGACTCTCTATACAATGTGGTCACTCACTGGCCCAGAGTCAGTCGAACAGGTTAATGCACCGTCACTCTTAACAGGGTATAGAGAGAATGCAACATCCTTTCTTAGGGTAAGTTAATTGTTCAGATAATAAACATCTTTATTCAAAAATAGGTGCACATCCAAAAATCAGGTTTACTAATGGAACAATTTTGCATAACAAGAACATTATCAGACTTTGTACGTTCACTCAGCACATAGCCTTAGCTTGTGACATTTTAATGGAGGAATTAGTTAAGCCTTACGGTTTATTCCATCTTACTACAATTACCTAACCTGTTTATTGTCATCTGTTAAGAAACACTGACGCCTGATTTTAGTTACTGACAACCTACTGAAACTTTTCCAAGGAGAGGTCAAAAGAAAACCTAACTGATTCTTTTGACCTACATGGTTTAACAGACTAAACAATACTAATGTTAAATGACTAAAGAATTCAAATAAAATTCTTAAAATAAATAATAACACAATTTTTACTTCACACTACCACAAAGCCTTAAACACCTATATCTCATTGAGAAATATTTCAGATAGACACGGCACCAGCTCCACACACACGATTTGCCTCAGGTATAGTTCAGGAAGTTAACATTATAGGTCTGCTAATGTAATTATGGACAAATATGCTTGTTCTCAACTAAAATGATGCAACCTGGAGTTGAGAGTAAAAAAAAAGAAAAAGCCTTTCAATTGCTCAACAACCAACATTAAATGATTTGTGAAAAATAATCTTAATAGATTCAATATAAACACAGTGTAGCTAATCTTATATAGCTTTGATGGTTATGTTTTATCTGATCCTCCTTTATATTTACACACTTGTATATAGAGATATTGCAAAAGACCAAAAAAACAGACATCTGTCAAAGCAATGTTGATCCAGGGAGTTAAAAATCAAAAAGTTTTGAAGCCACTTGAAATGCTTGGAATTCTAGATTTCCTTAAAAGAAATAGTGTTGGCTGAGCAATGGTTGAATTATTACAAATGACAAGATTTCTGAGTTTTGAGTTTCTCACCAGAGCCTGATTAGTCATGCAGACACTCCCCATCACAAGAAGGGGTTAGTCAGAATGAAATCATCAAAACAAATTCCAAGCAACCTCTCAACAGAAAATATTATATCGCTTAATTCTGCAGCTATCTTTTCCGATGACATTTGTTGTTGCCAAGATGTTTTCTTTTCCTGTACTGATCTTCATATTTCTATCTCTGCTGGACTCTTCCCACACATCTGAGCAATCACATCATGAAACACATGACAGGAGGCTCTCTGGACTTCCAGCTAAGACCACAGCATCACATGTCAGCCTTAACTTACCTATTCATTAGATTAACTTTAGGTTCCCTGAAGTTCAGCAAAGCAGAGGTTTTGTTGATACCAGTCAGCTGGAAGTGAAGACAAAACATTTATCAAGATAATTTTCTTTTTTACAACATAGGGGTGAATCTTAGAAGAAGACTTTCAAACCTGATGAAATCAGAAGTTGTTGGGAATACAAAAATTAAAGAATTAAATTGATGGCATATGGCCTGTAACCTTTCACCTTACACAGAGCATGCCAAGGACAACGACAGCTTCAAAAGAGGTGATAAAGTCAGTAAAGAAAAAAAAAAATGGTCCTTTGAACTTCGAACCAAAGGATTGACTTGGAGAGATCATCTTGGAGCTAAAATAAAAGGAGTGGAGTGCAGAATGGGTGAGAGAAAAAGAGCAGTGAATAAAAAGGAGACTGCTTAAGCTTAACTGCCCTGCAGATGACCCCTTCATTTTTGCTTGAAGTTTCTTCTTGCACATTTTGTGATCCAAGTATTTCCTCTTTAATATTGGTGCCTTTGAAGTATAGCATGCTGTATTGCTTACTGCCAGGAGTTCAGACAGCTTCAATAAGAGCAACCAAAATGTTCTCTTTCCTTTCTTTTTTTTTCTTTTTAGCTTGATGTTTGAAATATTTATTTTTCATGAGAGCAAATCTACAATTCTAGAGGTTATGGAAGGTCTCAGTGTCATGTGTACGTGTTTATGGGGCACAGTACTCTGGCAGAGTGTTTGTATATGTTCAGACATATTTATATTCACTGTAATTGGCAGCATGTTCTCATAGGTTACATTGATTAAATGTTTGTAAAGTGGCTTTCACCAGTTCCTTTAGTGTTTGTACTACAGCAAAAGACTCCTAGGCTCACAGTGTGTGAGAACAGTCTGGCCTTTCAGAACAAAACCTCTCGTTCAGACTATTTCAACATGTCCAAGCCCAGCTCGTAAAGTTAGCTGGCTACAGACATCCAATAGACCCCTCCCTTGCTTTCCCTGCTGGACTCACTTGTGACTTCAGGCTTTCCTCTTAAAAGGGCACGGAGAAATAGCGGTATTGCAGCTTTTCCAGTGTTCCATGGTTTTAATGATGCAGATGGCAACACTTACTAAATACAGGTTGTTCTTTATTAAGCACTATACACAAAATTATGTTGTGATTATAACAATTCTATTAATAATAACAATAATAATAATTATCATTATTACTTTTTTCTATGTTTTAATACCTGAATTTATTACCAAATTGAATGACATAATTTTACCATATATGCAAACATAACATGATTCATTGACATGATGCTGGCTCCACCCCAAGCGGAATTAGAGGAAACCTCCAACAAACAGTGTTGTAATGTGTTACCAGATACATTTGAGTCATTTCTGCTTTATCAACTAACACTGAGGCAAAGACATCAAGTCTGTAAAGTCATTTACATGGAAACAACTGAGAAATCTACCTAAAAGCAGCAGGAGGAAGAATGATGAGTGGCACAAAGTCTTGTTTGATGCCAATATGAAAGCTGTGCCGGACGCATTTTTTCACAAGCTGGTGAGTAATAACTTAAATAGCACCGGCTTGTGAAAATGTGCGGTCAGGAAAATGCTTTAAATAAACAGCAGCATGAAAAGCTTCTAACATGTAAATAGCAGTTTCTGCAGCAGATGCTTTCATTCTACCAATGAAAATTACACACATAAAATCACACATAACTAGCTTCACTTACAGACCTTTGATTGACTATCAATCAGTGTTGTTATGACAAAAAATGTGATGTTTACTACCAGTTACCTTTGTGCAGAAGAACATGTGGTAGTTGCCTTCCATCACAGTTTCATTCAACTGGACATGAGGTCAGCTGCAGGCATTGATCCATTTCATGCATTACTCCAGACTCCATTTGGGTTTTGGAAATGTAATAAATTGTATTCCTCCCCCTACAGGCTCTGGGGGCATGTAGGGTCCCCCACTGATAATGATGGACCATGATTTCTTATTACTTTTCTACAAAATCTCTATGACCGCAGGGCTTTAACGATGATGAACACAGATATTCCGACTATCTGTACTATCTAACAAACTGTCTTATCTTGTGACAATGAACATGCACAAGCCGATCTTACGTCACTGGCTGCTGACTCAGCTAACGATACATCCGGTTTTCGAAAGGTGGTACTGACAAGTAGACTTACCCTTACACGGCACTGAACATAGCTAGCCCAGCTTGATGAGCTATGGTTTATCTGACGATATGTGCCATCTCGTCAGCGATGTTCAGTTTCTCCAGATTAGGGGTGCGAACTTTGGCTGAATTTGCGAAGTTTACAATGGGACTGTCTATTCATGTGGTGTTCCTCAACAACCTAACCAACATAAAAGCATGTTCCAACAGGAAAACAATAACAAACACAGATCCAATCTGGTTTTAGGATGGATGAAGTTGAATGACATCATTGATACAACTCACAATCTCTATAAACCACGTTTAAATACACCCACTTTTTTTTTTTTAACCAAAGGCATAACTCTATGAAAAGTACACATGAAAATATTCAGAATCAGGATAATGAGGCGCAAGTTTACTTTGCTGTCTCCCCACTGCACTTTGAAGATGTATATTTGATTTTGATTTCTGCTTCAAACACAAAAAGCATTCCTGCAGGCCTTTAAGAGATCAAGAGAGTTCAGTTTGAAGTTGAAAACAGGGAGCGGAGGTCACTGCTACTGTGTGCTCTAAGCAGAGTGAAGATCCAGACAAAGCAGCCTTTAAGAGTGTGTGTTAATGGGGCATTCAGCAATGACTGTTACATTTTCACCAAAAGGAGCCAGAGAGTCATGAGTCAAATGTAATACATGTGTAGGTAATCATTTGCAATGTCTGCTGACACTTAACATTTGACTTGAGGAGAGAAATGAGCAGAATGTTGTTTTGTTAAAGTAAGGCAGAGTGTGTAAAAATTTAAGCATTTAATTGCTGTTGCTGAAGACTGATCTGTGCCATAAACCGCTGGATTATACTGTTTAGCACACTAAATTTCCTATGAAGTAATTATTCCGGGATATCCTGCTGCATCATTTGTCATGTCCCTTATGTGCTATCAAGTATTACTCCAATGAAATGTGGTTAGCCTAACACTGTGCCAGACTCACCATGAAACATCTTTTTCTCTCTCTAATATCCAGTCTGATGTGATAATTTTCAGTACTGTCATCGTGAGCCAAGCCAAGAGACAGACATGCATACACTCCCAAACCCACAGATGTTTGATTTTACATTTTATTATTTTATTTTGTGGAGTGATGCTGGAAGACTATTGATTGTTTCCATCCTGAAAAGGCTTGCAGTTGGCAGCAATAAGAGCTTTAGCTGTTGTCAAAACAGAGATACGGTTATCTGTGTGTGTGCATGCCTTGGGAGACTTGGAATTCAGCTTTCCAAATCCACTAAAGTAAATCAAGCAGTTCATTCAGGAATAAATAATAAAAAGGAACAATGGGATGTAAAGTTAATGTGCAGCTTGACAGGGTTAAGAGGGGTGATTTTTATTGGCCCGATCAGTAAAGTGCCATTTCAGCAAGTTGATAGAGCGCAGACCTCATCAACACATTGCTCAGATCACAAGCCACAAATTCTCAGGTTCAGCACTTTTATGATTTCCTCCACTCAAATTTGCATGAATACATAGATGTGTGAGTAAGCACAACCACAAACTCATGTCATACCTATAAACATGTCTGTATAAACACACCAACTATAGCCATCAATAATCGCTTTATCACCGAAGCACTGCTGCTGGAAGCATCAATTGATTCAGTGTCAGTACCTGTCAATCCCTTAATGTCTTTTAAGTTCACAAATAATTTATATTATTATATAAATCTCTAAATAATTCAGACAACGTTACATACAGGGACTTAACATACAGGGAAGGTCGTTCATAAAGCAATGTGTTTGCTTTATGAATTTGCTGTCGTTTCGTTCCCACTGCTTGCCTTATTTCTGTACTGGATTCATAGAGCATATTGCTGGAAACACATCCAAAACACTAATCCATTCTGGAGTGTAGAGTAAGGGGAGTAATTTCCAAAGCCTGTGCAGTTTTTCTCTTTTTAACAACTTGCATTCCTTTAACTGATCCATTCATAAATAAGACACTGATTGATTTTTAAAGTAAGTAAGTAAGTAATAATAATCTTGCTGATTTTATATTTCTTCCCCCAGCTATCTCGATAGAATCGTCAAAAATGGTCTGCATGCCCAGAGGCAAAACCCAGAGGTCAAAGTTCGCACCATGGATCCTACTATTGCTGAATTCAAGAAAAGGCTGGAGCACTTCAACCAGGTAGGAGACTGTTGTCTTACCACTCGGACATCTGACAATGGCGATTGTCTTTTTCCTCAAAAGTAAGCATATGTGTTTCATCCTGGTAATACAAGGATTGACGTAGGGGTGTCACTGAAGAATACAGATACTTTTACTATTTGAGCTTTATGCTGCTGAATAAATACGACTCTTTTCAGCATCAAGAGTTACCTATCATTACAAATAGTATTAGCAGTAAACAATTATGGAATCCATTTATCCTTGTTTTAAATACTTTTTAGATCCATGTTACACAGAGAAATGCCGATCTACTGAATTATCTTTGTCATTTTCACTTGAATGACAGACTTGTTTTCTGAACAGACCAAAATCAAACATAAATGAAAAGGATTTTGAGGGAAAAGGAAACCCTGACAAAAAAGTGGAATTACTGTAGAAAAAAAAAGGAAAGAGATGAGAGGGAAGAGCAAAAGGTCAAGAATGAGTGACAGATAGGCATAGATGACACAAGCAGCTTCAAAGTGACACTGTTTGTCATGTAGATGGGGCTTAGAGCTGAAAAGGACCAAGAAGAAAAGGCCCATTTCAGAGCTTCCCTAGAGGCCATTTGAGGAGACAAACGGACAAGGATTTTGTTCCCCTTTGCCTGACTGCCCTTTTGTTGCCCTTGAAATTATGCCTACAAATAGTATCAGTCACTGCCCACTCTATATCTGTAGATCTCTCTTTCTTTTCCCTTATTTTACTTTGCTTATGTCTGTTTGATTGTTCATGCTTCTACTACATCAAAGAAACCTTGTCTTGTGTGTTCTCATTTGTCTTTGTTTCTCCCTGTTACTGAGCCTCTCTGTTGCGCTTATTTGAACTGATATCATCATGATTCTTTCTATCTGCTGTCTTTCTCTTACCTTTATCTCAGTCCTTTTTTAAAATTTTTTTCACAAATGCTTTTTTTTCCTGTTCTTGTATCACTCATATCTCCCTGTCCGCCTGTCAAACTGTCTGCCTGTCTGCCACTGACAGCTCAAGATCACTTCTGTTAAACTTCAGCATCCTGTTGTGCATTGCAGCTGTCAAGTACCTTGTTGTCATGGAAACTATGCAGAGTTGAGCAGGTGTCCCATTAACATTTAGAGAGTTGAAGAGTGTACCTTGAATCCAGACCAAGTGACAGAGCTTTGCAGAGTTTTATGGCTATTTCAGATAAAAGGATAGGATCATGCAATTATGCAGGTTTAAGCAAAACTACAGTTACATGTGTACATAATGGTAAGGCTTGCCAATATAATAAATAATAATTAAATGCTTATCAAAATACTACTTCTGCTACTGTTGATAGTACTTACTAAAATCAAACAAGTTGATTTGTACTTTTTGTGTTGTACTGCGGCTTACTTCTAGCATTTCCCACATAACAGATCAAAGGCATTTTGTTCTGAATTAGATCCTCATTCAACAGAATTAGTTAATACCATTACACTCTCATAATGTAACCGAGAAGCTTTGAGACAAGCTTCCTTTTTTTTTTTTTTACTGTCACTGTTCACCTCTTGTCCTGAATTTCACTTTAGAACTGCAAGTGAAGCTATTTGACAGTTTAACTAAATTTTAGAATATGGTGTAATTTCCATAGTGTCTTTCATTGCTACATTCTTTAAAGACAATGGGTGTTTTTAAATTGTTGAAAGACTCGCTAATGTTCTCTGAATAATTTGTCTCCAATAGGCATATGCTGACCAGGATTTTTGTATAAATGGAATACACATTCAGCTAAGCTTTCAGCAAGATGTACTGGAGAGCTGTATTGGACATCGCCTATTAGTCGCTATGTGATGCACTGTGTCCAGAAAACCATTTTATTCCAATGCAGGACGAATAGAAATCTGTCACAAAAATATTAGCAGCCCCATCATTTATTATCAGTCATATCTATTAAATACAATTTAAAATAAAGCAGAGAAAACTGATGTTTGATCAATAAATTCTCTGTGATACAAATCTATAAACAGTTTGGTTTCTGTCAGTTCTGTCAAGACGCAAAAAAGGGCAATTTTCCCTTGTACTGGTCAAGTGTTTTATTTTAAATATGTTGCAGGAGCCGTAGTTTGATGACTGTTATAAATATCACCACGTTTTACGAACAGAGGGAATTAGTTCAGTTTTTGTTGCGTGTTTAAACTTTAATAATTGCAGCGGCTACAGTGTGCCGCATTAAAGGTGCAATAAAGCTGATAAACAGGTGAGGAACAAAACTAGACAAAACCATTTATATTCTGCTTTTTTTTTTTTGCTCTCTGTGTTGGCATCACCCTACACGTGGACCCGTTACCACGGCAACCGACAGACAACAGCTCAATGAGCAGATAAAGCAGAGATAACATTCAATCCTATCAGGGGCATCAATACCAAAGACAAATATTTCCCACACAAATACGTATGCAAAAACCCCAAAATAGAACATTCAATCTGTTACATTATGTTGTCAGGCCTGATGTCTATATTGTCATTATTAATATATTTTCACCTGAATACAGCAGTGGTTGATTTAAACACCTGCTCTACTGATGACTCGGTGTGCGGGTCGTCCTCTGGTTCCGTTTTAGTGCTAACGGAACCAGAACACACTGAACTGCGCAGCACATGATAAGGATAAGGTTATCAAAGTCAATCGCAGGCTAACAACAGATATTTTGGTCCCTTCAGTTTCTACAGAACAGGACAGATTCAAAGCGTGTCAATAAAAATATCCTCCATATCATTTCACCGACAACACAGCCTGAAACATTGAGGCAAGGCGAAATGGACCACATTTTCACATGAGCTATGCCAAATTTTCTTTTCAATATCTGAATGTTCAGCTGAAATGAAGACTTACCATAACAGGCAACATTTCCCACACTGTTATTGTCCTAAATTGTTGGGACAATAGCGTTGCTTTAAGGAGTTTTCTTTTTTATGTGTACAACAAATTGTGTCAGCTGTGGTTGTTTTAAAGATGGAATGGACTGATTCAGCATTTGAGCAAGCAAAGGAATTTGTGTACTTAGTGAAGAGACTGGTCAATGCATAAAACAGATGGCAAAGTAGGAGTTCAATTAATTATGGCATTTTTCTTGATTAAGCACTAACAATCTAGTATTGATGCGGACTATTCCAGCACTTGCTGGAAGCTTTGTTATTTTAGCAATAATCTCCTCTTGCCATATTTGAGTTTTGTTCATTTCTGAGGAGTAATGTAGAATTAACTGAAATGCAGGCCTGACTAAACAATATCAAAACTGACAAAAACATAATTGCAGGGAAAAATGGCATTTAAAAAGAACATTTTAATTTACTGTAATAGTCTATTATTTTATTTTGAAACCCCTCATTAGTCATCATACAAAGATTCTTTCCTTCTTGAGTGGGAGAACAAAAATAACTGTACACAATACACTGCAAATTTGTTGTACCAGAACATAAAGTTTGTATTGTCTGCTTGTTCTTTCGTGGTTTTGTATAATCATTGGTCCCATTTGTCTTGTTTTTGGCCCAGTAACAGTCTGACATTTATATAGTGTACCCCACCTCTCATTTGATGACAGATGGGATAGGCAGGTTTGCAAGTTGAATGATGGCAATATGTTTTCACAGGTTGTGTTTACTTTCAAGGCCTGTTTATCTATTTAATTTTATAGTTTCAGTGTACAGATTGTTCCCTCAGCTGATTGTAGCTGCTCGAATGACTGAGTTTCAATGCTGTGTCCTTGAACTGTAATTCCAAGTTCCACAATACAACATAAAGTTTATAAAATGGTCTGAACTGAACAGTGTCATTGAAAAAACCTTGAAAGGACAGAGGAAGAAAAGCAAGAAGAGATGTTTTCTTGCAGTGCTCTCTGTTTGTTATATAAACAAAAAAATCTGCTGAGATATCACATACTTTTACCTCAAATTTATCAATATAGTTATGCATATGCACAGAGAAGAGTTTGAGTGCAGTTTATACATAAAAAGACAGACAGTACAAGTGTCAGTTTCTCACAGTGATTGTGTGATGTGCTTGACAGCTTTATGTGGTGAATGCAGAAAAACGCCACTGCAAATCCGCAATTTTTTTTTTCTGAAACTCGAACCTATAAATGACATCCTAACAGAAAAAAAAACAACACATGCACACAAATGTCAAACCTAATGTTAAATTGTTCTATAAAAGGATCTATTTACCAAGTCAGATCAGAATCCACCCATGTTTATCTCCCCTGACTATCTTCTTTATTTCACTATCTTCTCTGCCTGGACAATAAATGTTGTGTAATGCACGTTTGATTAATAGCATTACGTCCAGCTGTTTATGGGTGTGGACCCTTTAAAAATGCTCATTTCGTTCTCATGAGGTCAGAACATTTGTGAATGTGCAAAACCATTTATTTTCTAAATAGAATGTGACACGCAGACTCACAGATTAACATCAACATGTACAAACCCAGACAGTATCATTAAAAAAAATAGCGGAAGTCGGGATAACTGAAAAGCCGGAGCACCGCTTTGAGGATTTTCTTGAAAATACAGAGCATAAAATTGAAATTGAGAGAAATATTTTGGGTGATTGGTTAGGCTGGCTACTGCTTTGCTGTCCTACTTAACAAACAGCTCAATGAGATACCAAACTGGAGAAGCTTCCTTTGAGATCAATCATCTTAGCAATCAAATATACTTCATTGTGTTTCTGTTCTGATTCCAGTGCTATTTAGCAAAAAACAATAATATATTTTTTGACTTTAGCAATAAATGGATTTTTATGTCTTAGTCTAAGGGGGTTTGAGCTGTAAAGCATTACTGGGGCCCAGGGATGAAGAAAGAGCCTGGAGTTAGCTGGCAGCATGTCACAGGGAGGGGACAAATTCTTTCCACTTGAAAAAGATGATGAACATGGTCTTCACAGGAGCTCTGCTTCTTTTTTGCTGCTGCTGTGGCAACAATACAGTAACAGGTCTGGCTACACAGTCCTGTGTTTTTGCCTGGCAACCAAACTTTATGAAGCCAGACTGTAATTTGATCATAACATTTTTTTACAACTGTAATTTAATGCAAAGCTTCTAAATATCCCACCAGATGTGACTTTTTTGCCTCATTTTTGGGTTACCAACTCATCATTAAAAAAGGAAGTCTGCAGTGATGCAGGGGTAAAGCGCATGATCCATGTGCTTTACCCTGAGGCCGTCTAGAGGTCTCACAGACGACTGAGGCCTCTATGCGGTCATCACAGTTTTGAGTGCCGGCTTGTTGACCTTTGCCGCATATCCTCCCCTTCTCTCACAGCCCACTTCCATACTGACACGTTGTCAAATAAAGCCCACTAGAGTCAAAGAATCCTTGAAAAATGAATGAATTAGTAAAAATAATAAAGTAAGTCTTCTCATCTAGAAAACCTAAAACTTGCTAGTGGTGGCTCATAGCTATGAAAATCTAATTTGCTTGTCAAGAATTTGATTATTTTGAGTTGAACTGGCCCTAAATTATTTTAAAATTCACAATACCAATTGTTACCTCATTGCCAACATCTCATGCCAGCAACAACAAAATCTGTTGCTGAGGGACAAACATTCAGAATCAGCAGCGGGCACCACTAATTAAAACGTTAATTGTATTAACCCTAAAAAAATAATGTTCACCATTTACCAATGGTGGTAATTGTTCACCATTGGTAAACAATTACCAAGTTAGCAAAAATACTAAAGAGAAAAAAATAGCTTTGCATAAGAATATCAAAAGCTGCAAGCTTTAAAACAAGTATTTTCAAGGGTCATCATGTCAGCTGCTCATCCGCTTTGAGCTGATTTGGAGATGTTGGCAGCTTTTAGAAAATATCTAAGTTAAGGTAAATTCACGACAACATTGTTTCATGTCTTGAAACAAGGACGATCAATGATAATGCACTAGCATTTCCAAAAAATCTGAAAATATTAATGACTAATATTACAACACAGATTAATAGACTTACCTATGCACATACTCTCTTGGCATGTACGAGCTCACATTTTCACATGCACCAATTATGCCTGTTGCCTGAATGAGAAACTGACAGACTGTATTACCCATCAGGTAATTGTTCGCATTTTAAAACATGTGTGCATAGTTAAGTTTCAATATAACAAATCTTGTTATTACAACACATTTTGACATAGCAAGGTTTGTTGCCGAGATCTAAATGTAGGACTTTAATTTGGAGATGAAAGTTAAAAAGTGCACCCAAAAAGTTACATATTTTTTAAGTTGAGTTATCAGAAAGTAATTTAAGAAATTCTAAATTTTTGAATCTGTGCTGGAATAAAATACATATTTTCATAATTATTGCAAAGAGTTTTATGCCTTTGTTGCTTCTATTGTTTCAAAGAATCTCAAAAAAGAGAATTTGTTTTAAAGGACTTAAGATCCAATTTATTGGCAGTGGAAAAGTAGGTTACTTTTTTCTTTTGGTGGCAACTGAAATATTGAAATTACATGCATTGTGAAAGTTGCTCTCATGAATCCTGCATGTGGGCTGATTATTACCATTATAATGGGCATTCCTGGCAAATGATCTCAAGTGATACCTTGTCAGAGCCGCTTTTTAAACTATTTAAATTGTTTCCCTTGGAGGACAAGTGAAACTCAGTTTGATGTGTGAAATATTTCATGTTCCCAGGAACGCAAAAGCAGTCTCATATTTTCTCACAATTTTTGTCATCAAAGCAGTTGTTGAAACATGCTCACAAAAAATGCAACTACCAACTGTTGTCTATCATTCACCGACTGTAAGTCCAAGCTTATTATGATACACATGCATTGTACACACACACATAATATGCTTCAGCGAGTCTCTGAAAGGTGCAGGGTGTGACTCATTCATTGCTGTGTATGAGTCACGAGTGTTATAGAAGGTCACAGCCAATAAGGTGTCACTAGCAGTTAATAACACAATCAGCTTGTGCTAGCATGTCGAGGAGGGGTGTGTTGATCTGCTATTGTTTAAAATTTGGTTATGCATTTCACTAGTTTCATTATAGTATTTCTATGGTCTGATTTTGGGACATTTCTATTTTAGATTTATCTTGCACTGAAAATATAAACCAATTTGCTTATATTGAAATAAATATTCTTTACTTCTTTACCAAATATTCTTTACCTTTGATGAATCAGTAAATAAAAAATATATATTAATATAGATTATTATCTTTTAGGAAACATATCCTATATAAAACACATTTATTAATTTAATTAAAATAATTTCAGATCTAACTCTGCCAAAGGTATGAATAAAACAGTATTTACCATAAAACAATAGTGTGTTTTATGGTAAATGTTTTGACAGCCATTTTTCTCTTCTGTTCCCTATAGATTATTTTTACTATTCTGTCTTTCTTGAAGTTTCATCAGCCAATGACCTTAATAAAGACTTGTATTTTAAATCATTTGTAGAGAATCAGATGACATCAATAATAGATTATTTTTACCGTCTTTTACCAAAACCATATTTTTCCATTTTGGAGTAGGAGTCCTTGTTTGCAGATTTGCATATTGTTAGACTTCCCAGTGAAATTCAAACTAGATTTAAATATAAACTTTTCTACCTCTTTTAGATACAGATTTGATCAAACTTTAAGGCCCGTTAAAAATGGCAGTAATTTACATTTTTCACTGTTAGATCTAAAAAAGATTCTAAATACAACTCAACAATTCAGCTGTTTCAACGACAGAAAGCTTTCTTGTTACTCCCAGTAAAGGGTCATGACATTGTGGATACTTGAGAGAATATAACACTAAGTCCACATTTTTGCAAAGATTTGGCCTTTTGAATAGATTTAAACTTTTGATCAGGTGATGAACAGCCTATTTCAGTTTAATGGTGGTTTGCAATAAATTGCTCCCTCACATTTCTTCGTTTTATATTGTGAAGCTATATCTTAGAATCTTCTGTAGTTTCAAAAATTTGAATTCTTCCCATTTTTCAACTGGTATTAAAATATGTGAGTAGGAGTGCATATTCTGAAAGCAAGTGATTTTTCCTTCCAGCGCAAGCTTTTTTGTGGATGCGTGCAGCAATTTATCCTTTGAAGCTCTAAAGCCCTATCATCCTCTGACTGAAGAATAATTCTAAGAAAGAGAGGGAGAATTAGTTAGCAAACTATTTCATCAAGTCTTTTGAAAATATCTCAATTCTCCTGAGATGCCAGAGTAATGAAAGGTTAGAATTTCTTTTTTCATACACTTTTCTCCTGGATCCATATCATCTTACATAACTGGAAGCACCTGTCAAATGACGTAGTTTGACAGTATTACATACTGTTGAAAGTATAAGCTTTTCTCTTTCCCATGGATCCACTTTTTTTGTTTGTTTTTACAATTTACCTTCATGTCAAACATTGTATTATTTGTAGGACAATCCTACTTTGTCAGTTAACTCTTTTAAAATAATGCTCTGTCATGTTACTGAGGTAGTGAGTATGTAAATTATTTTCTAAATTTTTATAAAAATGGAAATAAGTGCTAAACATATTGTAATTTTTTCATGTTGTTTTAGATATAAACAACGTCTTTATGAGAAGTCAAGATAGGTCATAGATTTCACCATCATTATTCTCTGGATGAGATGTTTTTCATCTTTCTTTTAGGGGATGTTTTCTCACTACATATTTATCTGGGCGTTGAAATATTTTGATTGGCTTTGTTTCATTTTCCCATGCCTTTTATTGAAATTTCAATTGGCTGTCTAACATTAGAAACATACACACAAGGTCTGCTGTTAATAACAGGCTATGATATCTGTCATTGTTATTTTATTTTAAACACAGAATATTAGTTCACAATTTCTAAAGAGTCAAAATATGCCCAGAATACCAACCCTTAAACAAAACTTGGTCTCTTGGTTTTGATCAAATACTGCACATGCATTAAACCTGCTGATCTTGTTCCATAATTGTACTTTGTATAACTTCTAAAAACTACTTTAGTATGAACCACTGTATAGGTTTTGTTGTAAGGAATTTAACAGATAACCATTAGAGCAGGTGCATAAGTCTGGTGTCAAAGATATTTGTCATCCCTCAACGCTAATTACTTTTTACATTCATTACAATCGTCTATCAACCTGGTTTTAGTCAATATGTCTTCTGTTTGAATCTCTTTTATGGTGCAATAATAGTGCATATGAATGGAGATGAGAACAACATAGCATCAAAAACGTGTTTGTGATTTCATACATTCAATGAGTTGAATTCATTACGTTTTTTGCCACTATCCCTCAGGTAGAACAAATCCCCTTATAAAGTATGGAATGATATGGCAACAAACACAAATATGATGTGTACAGAAAAGACAGTTTTTACTATTTTTGTTTAAGTAAATGTTTTTCTAGAAACAGTCTTGGACAAAAAATGGAACACATAATCCTACCCCCTAAGGCCTTTTGCCATTGTGCACCACCCATGTTGATCTACCCCAGGATATTTTGAGCTCTAGCCAACATTTACAAGACTTGATATGTCGAAGCAGAGTAGGTCATGTTTCATCTTGAAATGTTTCACAAGAAAACTAACAAACATAATTCTTTCCTTTCTGACACGCACCGTGCTAAACTTAAAGTATCATACAAGTTCCAATTTCAAAATATTATTTATTGTAAGGCTTGAGGTTGTCAATGAGGTTGACAACACCCATTTTACTGTCTCTTCCCTGCTGTTCACTTTCTTATTACTCTCGCCCTCACAATAAGAAAATTGAGTTTTGCCTGTCTTGTCTCTTCACACTAAGTCGATCATATTTTCTAAACCATTTCACTATCTTAACCTACTTAAGATAGTGTATTTTGTCCTTTCTAATTATGCATGCTTTATATTGATGTTCATATTGTAATTAATTTAAAAAAAACATTAGATTTGTTCTTTTAAATATTTGCACAATATTGGTCATTTGAATCAACATATCATAGCAAACTGTTTATTCACTAATTCTGTGAATAGTGTTGCAACTTTTTTTTAGTTTTTATGAAAATGTATCTCTTCTATGTTTTTCTTTGTATTATTTGTTTCCATAGGAAACCCAGGAGAAGTTTCCAAATCTTAATGAAATTGAGGTCTGGGAGGAAGTGGGCAGTGGGGAAGAGCAAGGAAGCACCGCAGACTGTGATGATGAAGATGGTTGCCAAAGCTCAGGAGATGGTGACGAACAAAACTGTAAGTCACATATTAAGCTGGGCGTATGCCACCTCAACGACCACATACTAATAAGAATTCTCCAATTTTTATATTCCACATGATATCCAGAGTCTGTTGAGTTAAAGTTTAAATTGTCACTATCATACTTGACTTTTTTCAACCTTCTTTTCTTGACATTATGTAATCAATCAAGACTTTACTTTGAACATAGTCAGCCCAGATATCTTTCTGAGCACCGACACAAACATGCTTATAGTGAAGAAGATGTGAGGTCAATTGCTAACTTTGAGAATATTCACTCAGTCTCCTAAAGATTTCATACTGTGTGGACTCTGGGGAGATCAGTCGTTAAAATCAAGAGATCTGGAAAAAAAAAACTAAATGCCTCAGTCATGGTATATTCACAACTTAGTTGTACTTACTGTATCCATGCAATACAATGGATACAATTCTGTTGTATCCATCCATAGATGTATCTATTGTGTCCATAGATAAATACATCTATTTATCTAGATGTATTTGTGTCCATAGATAAATACATCTGTGGACACAATAAATACATCTATGGATACAATGGCAAACAAGATGTTTTGTTATGAACAACTAAATCTTCTGATATTGATCAATTTGCCTGCTGTTACAGTTTATCCTAAATAAGCTCCACAAATCCAAGTGAAAAGTTATAAATCTGAAAAAAAATATATATTTTTTTTGAGTATCAACTTTTCTTCTCTTTGGAATGTAGTTTATTTATTTAAACTACATTCACAATATGTTTCACAATATGAAGCATGTGGATTCAATGCAGTACTTGTAGTAGGTACTCTACATATATTGAAAAATGGTAAAGCAGTGACTATTAGGGCCATTTACTGCATATTAATTTCACTCAATTTAAGAGTTGAAGATGACCCTCGGGACAAAAGTGGCCTTTCTTCTCTGGGTCCTGAAGCCTGGACAGCATAACCTGTGTCCAGATGGGATCCAGAAAAATGAACAGCATCTAAAAGAGTTAAGACAAGCGGACCTGGAGGATGGGGGTCTGTTTTTATAAAGCATGCAATGATCTCAGTGAAAGGGTTTCAGTCAAAAAGCAACACTGTTTCATGTTTTTGTAAGACTCTTAATTGGTTACTAGTGTTTCAAACTAAAATATTTTGGATGTACAAAGTGAATAGATGTTCGCTTTTAATATTAGAAATCATGTCAGAAAAGAAATCATGTTTGGTGCAATCATGTCAGAAATCATGTCTGTTGCTTGGTTAAGTTGTAAGTTACATACTCTGGGGATTTTGGCTGTGGTAGATGTCCAGGTTATAAGGAAGATTAACCATCTTCTGTCGTATTAAACAGAGGACTTCATTATAAGTTAATGAACAGCTCTAATCAGCAGAGAACAGACTTAATTTATCACCCATCACTCAGAAAGGATGGAACTGCTCCTTGCCAAATGTTATGTCTCCAGATGTGTAACCTGAATGTATAACACAAATCTCTACTGCAGCTTCCAGGTGTGATATCTACAATAACTAAATCCAGTGTGTGTGTTGGATCCAGCAGTTTACAGTTTGGAAACATTGCAGATTTCCTTAGAGAAAAGTTGAACAATTTCTAGATTTGTTAAGGAGGCCAGCAGTCGCTTGCTCTGCCATAGAGTGAATAAGATGTTCAGCCCTCAGAACATGCAGGACAAGTTTAAGAAAACAGAATGTTCATATAATTAAACTCAAGACTTCCAGTAACAAATCTCCATGAGCATGGCCTACTGTTTTTTTTTTTTCTTGAAGAAAGTGCACTCTCACTGTATTACTGTATTGCATGTTTGATCTTGGCTGTGATCTTGCTCCTCTTGCCAAGGGACATACTGGTCTACTTTCTGTGCCAGTTAAACAAGGTCTGGTCATGTACAAACTGCCATTGCAAAAAATCATGTACAAAGGGGATAAATCAGCATATCTTTAATGAACCATATTATCCCTCTTCTCTGGGGCTATGACTGCCTCCTCTGTACTACATTTTCTGGCGTGACCGAGGCTTATTAACCACATTAGCCTTGGGATCATTTATGAAGCTGCTTCCAAAAGGGCTATTCAGTAGCTCATTAACACATTAATCTCCAAAATATTTCTCTTTATCCTCTCGACCACTATCTTTCTATTAGGGAAAGGGATGCTTCAAATCTTGACAGATCAAGATGTTTTTCTGCCTTTTCTGATAGGACCAATAGTGTGGTCTGGGGTTCTAGTAGTTTTTTTTTTTTTTTTTTTTCCCTCCAGGTTTCTTCAGCAAGTTTGCAAAAAAGACAGCCAGAATCTCCCAGAGATTCCAGGCAATATACAAATAATATGTCCCCATCCACAGGGGAAAGTTTTTTCTTTTTATTTTTTCTTTTCTTTTATTTTTTTGTTTTAATGGGGGAAGTTTTTTCACCTGGAACCGTTTTTGGCGGCCCAAATATATTTATATATATAATATTTTTATGTGAAAACTTCACCCTTGCATATTCATGTGAGCAGTAAAAATGTCTTTTTTGTGAAAATGCCGATGTGTTTGTTTCTAACCTGACTTATAACCCCAAATGCTCCATATGCTACAGAGCACAATGGCAGATAATATGTTTGTGGTGAGCTTTTTGCAGCACCTACAAAAGCTTCTACAAAAGCAAAACTTGAATAGAAAGACATATTATCAAAATTTTGAACAGGAAAATATTATACTTGCTGTGAATGTTTTGGAATTAAGCCTACTTTACAGAAATGTTGGCTTGTTTACACATTAACCTATGTTTCCCCCAGGCATTGCATTTGCACAAATCCTGGTCTTAGTTATTCAGACATATGCTCCCCTCGATCGACTTCCTCCAGATGGCGTATTAAAAAAGGAAAAGAAGAAAGAACAGAGCTGTGATGCACATGCCAAAATGCTACAGATAAGCAGAATGGCAGACAACCAGAGATAACAGATCTATTAGAAATTTCATAAACTAAAATGATGTCCTACCCAAGATACATTTACTTATCTGAATAAATGTTTCATAAGTTTTATGTCAATACTATAGGACTTGTGTGGGGTTTGAGAAGTCTTTTGAACAAGTATGTAAATGGCAAAGCTGGTTATGCATCACATAAGAGGAAAGGAAGTAAACAGGGGACTGAACTTAAGATTTATGCTCTGCATTATTATATGAATCAGTCAACCTTGAAAACACCATTTTCCTTTGGTAACTAGCAACATCTGCCAGGACAGTCTGTTTATGATGAAATTGAATAGCAAGAAAATGCACATATTAATGGAAGGTGATACATCTGAAAAGCAACAAAGGACAATGCATGCGTTCTAGTAATTAATTAGTTTCTGTGTCAACCCCTTACTAATACACATGTGAATTCAGATACACTTAATACTGTCTGAAGACAAATTAGCAAAGTATTTGATACAAAGTATTCATTCTATATTTTGACATTTTACAGCCAGAAATGTTGCTAAATTACTCGTATTTACACAAAATAAAGCTTAATGAAGTCGAAGAAAAATTATGTTGTTTTTTCGACCATGGCATGAATTCAGGGATTCAGCTTTACTCGGAGGCCCAAAAACAAAATCTGTCCAAGCAAATGTATTATAAAGCTGATTTTTAATACATATTTGATTTCAGTATAAATACAGCTGTTCTATGAAGGCCTCAGAGGTTTGCTAAACAGAAGCTGCCAAGAGGCCCAAGATAATTCAGGAAGAGCTCCAGAGATAAAGCACTCGTGGGAGAATCTGATGACAGCTCTTAGTCATATGTCAGCCACAGGACTGGCCTTTTGAAAAAGTGGTAAAAAAAAACAACAAAAAAAACAATCTTGTTGAAAAAAATGCTTTGCAAGTCATGTTTGTAATTTAAAGACACAAAAAGGAGGCACCAAACATGCAGAACACGTTCTTCTGCTCAGACGAGACCAAAACAGAACTTTTGCAAAAACACCATGTTTAATATAAAACTAAACTTGCCTTTCACAAAATAAATAAATAAATATTCAGGTGAAACATCTGGTGACAACTTCATGCTATGAGGATTACTGTGAATCCCCACAGCATGGTGATTTGATAGAAGGATGAAAGAAGCTAAATACAGGACTATAATGGAAAAAAAAGAGTTAACTACAAAAGACTTAAGGCAAAGGTAGGCTTTTATTTTTAAGCGTTTTTTTTTTTGTTGTTGTTTTTTTGTAATGCAAATGATGAAATCATGTATTTTTCCCATTTCACTCTTTCAAATAAATCAATATATTTTGTTGATCTCAGAGGGAAATTTGTTTGCGATGATCTATCACTTTAAATCCATAATAAACAACAAAGTTTGTGGTTGCAGTGATACAAAGTGAGGTAAGGCTCAAGAGGTGAATACTTTTGCAAGCCACAGTATTTATTTTATTTTGATGTCGATATCAATATTCACCATTGTGTGTGTAAAACACACAAATCCCTAAAGACGACACAGTTATTGACCAAGTCATGGAACGACTTGGTTCAACTTACACCTCTATAACAAAATAATCACAAGTTCAGAACAGCCTGGCGAAAACAAGAACACATCTGCCTTTTGTTTTAGAAAAGTTACAACAGAAAGTGGAGATTAGGTTGGAAGTACCCAGTGTCACAGCCATACATAAGGTGGAGATAAAAACATCACAGACGTGCAAACAATGCAGAACTAATACCATACAGCTTTTTGACTTGATACCACATCAAAATAAGCAATTCTGAAAAGAAGGTACAGCTAAATGAGACAGAAAAGGATAAAAATTAGAGAACAAAAATTCAGTGTATAAATCAATGACTCAATCTACCGTGAGAGAGAAGGTTTAGGAACATGCAATATGGCTTTAGTGCTTGAAATCCCTGTTTGGTTGCTTATAACTCTGCTAACCCTGGATCTTCCCCTGCCAAGGTTCCCTCTTGAGACTGCGTGCATAGAAGCTGGCTGACCAGCAGATGTAGTGGCTGAGTCCCAGGTGCGGATATTACTAGTGGGGCTGCCATTTCCCCTATTTTTTTTATGTAGAGCTCACCAGGCTCAGAGAAAGTTCCTCCGGTAAGAGCTATGTTGTGAAAGAGGGAACAAGAGGATCTGCAATGGCTTTGAACTTGCAGGAAGATGGCCTGCTTTTCAAATAGATGTGGTGGGAATTCATTACATTTCTAGTAACATTAAAAGACTGTCATCTTCTTCATTAGAAGCTATAAAACATATCACATAGTTGTTAAGTTTTGGCTCCATTGTTTAAATCTGAAGAAAAAAAATCAGTTAGGGTAACACAACTTTAAAACTCTTGAAATTGAAATTAATTAGACTGTCATTTTAAAGCTAACCTGTAATTATCAAATCAGCACATTTATTTAGATTTTTAAAATATTTATTTCCTGGTTATATCTGTTTCCTGTCAAGCTGTTTAAACCCTGGTACTGCTTATTTTTTTTATGAAATTCTATTTCTTCCATGGCTGATCTGGCCTCTGGTTTTTATTGCACTTTTTTGGACTATATTAAAACTTGAAAGGCTCCCAAGGCGATGTTCATCAGAGGAGCATAGTTCCCATTAGCAATCATCATCATTTCCTTTTAAAGCAGTATCTGTGGGTCCTTTATGGCTGAGCTTCCCCAGCACACCAAAACCAAGAATCTCTGGTGTAGCAGCAGGCCATAAAACAGAGGCTTGTGGTGTGAGAAACTACCCACGGAAATTGGTGAAAATGATCCATACAACTCAGAACTTTGTCTGACTGCACAGAAGTTAAACAGCAGAAGCAGGAGGAATGTCAATGACTCTGTGCTCTGATACAAATGAAAGCATTGACATCAGAACCAGACATAGAACCAATATTCAACCATCTCAATAAATTTTTATGGACTTTTGCAGGTTACATGGCAGTAAATGGAATCTTAGGGATCCTAAAACATGCTTACCAGATTCATAAAGGTCTCTATTGAAAACTGCAAATTCAATGCACATAACCTGAAGTTTATTATGTGCATGAAACCCCTGTGCACCATTCTTTTCCCTTGACCCTGGCATTGATTTTGCTGTTAGTTTTTTGTAACGACCAAATGTGTATTGATTTTCAAGAAATATTTTGATCTGGGCTTTAGGAGCTAGGGCAAACTTTCTTTTTCATCTATTTCACTGGAGCACTTAGTCAAGGTTAAATAATTCTGAGGGCCACAATGAGAATTTGATGAGCATATAGTTTATTTGTGCAGCATGAGAGACTGATTGGTATGTCTCTCATGGCTTTGGCTTACCCTCTCTTTTAAGAGATAAACTGGCAATTTTACACGGTAATGAGTAACGAAAGGGAAATACCAATGGTATTGAAAACTGCAGGACGTTGTATTGGGATTAGTATTATTCCTTGGGTCTCATTTCAAAACCACTGCAGAGAGAAGTACATTATAAATTGGTGAGATAAGAAGTAAAAATGGTCCCCCATATTGCAGAGGAAGTTAGAATAATGCATTTGGTTTAAACTAAACAGGTTTAGATAGTGACTGTACATTACCACTTTATATTTTGTTAGGCCATGAATGATTGTGGCAATCAACCCATTTGTATATTGACTACTTCCTGGCTCACTCTAAGTAGAGGCATTATGCGTAAATGACAGACACATTCAAGACAAAACCCTTCGCTAAAGGTCAATCCTATTGACCAAAGTGACAAAGACATTCTCTGTTATCTATAACTAATTAATTAGCGCTGAACCTGGAACTGGGGGACTGGGAAGGGTTTAAGCAAATTAGCTAAGTACAGTGTAAAGAAGGAAACACTGACAGGTTATTCTATCCATGTTGCATAAACATAAAACTGCAATGAGTAAGTGAGGAAGAGGTTACATCAAAGTATTTTACTCACCCACACAAAATGAAACATTTATAGCATCACAGCACAATGTTTTTTTTTTTTCTTTTTACCCTCACAGATATCTAAAATCACTTTGAAGTAATGATGGCAAGCATCACATAAAGTAGTTTTATTCAAGAGAGACTAGTCACATGAAGCAACTCAGAGTGGGGCATTCTAATTTCTGCACTGAGTTTTGTGTGTGGCTCACGATGCTTGTCACTAAGCAAATATCACCAGAAAACATTCTTCCGTCAGTTATCTTCTGTATTCAGGAGCTCAGTTTAGCTGCTTTTATCTGAGATTGCTTTCTTTCTGACATGTTCCAAATCTCATTAGCACTCATGAGTCAGAACATAGGTTGAACAGTAAATAGAGAGCTTGACATTTTGGCTAATCTATTTATTCATAGTACATCAGAGTAGCACTCACATTTCTCCAGATGAGACCGCAATCTATCTGTACATCTCCCTCCCCATGCTACTTTAACCTGTGAATTTGTTATTTGTTAACAAGGCATCCAAACACCCTAACACATGAACGGAGTTGGTGAAGAAGTGATTGACCCTCCACCCAGCAGCAAGCAATCCACCAGTTTCTGATTAAATTTTTTTTTTTATTTATGCTATAAAGCAAACCAACATGTATGCAGTAAAATATGAAGATTGCAGGCATGAATTTAGCGGAAAGCATATAATTTGAGACCGTGTGGAGTCTAGTATAGCAAACAAAAAACAGACAAAATCTCTAGAATGGTAGAATATATACACTTCCGCTTGACTATTATGAATGATGATAATGTGTGAATGCAAATGTAAGATGGTAAAAGACAGAGTAAAACAGAATGAATGTGAGTTTATTTCTGCATCCTTCACGCTTGTCTGTCTGCAAGGACAACCTGACACCTGCCAGTGCAATGAGGCATCTGGTGTCTGAGTGCACACAGGTGTAGTGTGTATTATTTGTACTTTGTTGTGGTGATTTGTGTATATGTGTGCTTGCATTTGCATGTGAGACTGAAAAGTTGTGTTGTACATTTAATTGATGTGTATATATAGGTTCTTTTCTTTGAAGGTATTCAAATTATCTTGCATATGTTTCACTATAAGTAGTCCAGGTCACTGTGTTCCCAGAGGCCCACATGCCAATTTATTTTATGTAGATGTGTTTTTGTTTGTGTTAGGGGTATAAATTCTGTTCTGTCCAGGAATTGCAATAGTCCTGACAGATTGCTTTAGTGTGACCTCTACTCTGGAGTTGTCACACTTTATTTCTGGTTGCTATGGTAGATCCTGCCTAAGATGTATGTTCCACCGGAGTCCCAGTATTTGGAACCTTTGCTCCTATATTTTTCCCACTAGGTAGGCAGTAGCTTTCTTGTTTTTACTGTTTGAAATGTTCAAACTTCAACAAAATATCTAGAGAACTTATGTGTGTGTGTGTGTGTGTGTGTGGGTGTGTGTGTGTGTGTGTGTGTGTGTGTGTGTGTGTGTGTGTGTGTGTGTGCGTGTGTGTGCGTGTGTCATTTTTTTGTTTTTCAGAACTAAATAACAGTAGCATAAATGTCAGCTATGAACAACAGCAAACTAGATGAGCAGTAATTGTCTGTAAATTGCACTCCTCTCCACATCATTCACGTACAATTTTAACATTTCAGTGAAAGACAATAGAAAGACCAGGTAAATATCTTGAAAAGACATTTACTCATGTGACATGGTGACAATAAAACTTTGTTTTCATTCTGTGAACAGTATCTGATTCACTAAACACCAAAAGTGAATCAGATACTTTCGGTGACACAGCAGCCTTCCAAGACCAATGCTAGAAAACACTAGATGTCAATGTAAAGAACATTAATCTGCTTCACTCATCACACACATTAAGTGTGTGATGAGTGATTACAGACAATTGTGTTTGTATAATGTCTCTTTTCACAAATCTATTCAGGTAAGTTCTGAGGCAGCAATTCAATCTGTGGGATGCAAAACAGTCAAACACAGAAAGACAAAACCAAAACCTCCACAGATCACCCAAACCAAGTGTGTGATCTGTGGAGAGTGAAATTAAGTTATTGACAGCAATAGCTCAGCCAGATGGCTCCTTCAAGGAAGGAGTCACAGCTAAGCACTGTGACATGAGACCAGGTGTAGTTTCCATCACAAAAATAAATTGAGAGACAGCAGAAAATTAATAACAACAAGCAGAGATAAAGCACAAATAAAGAGGATTAGGAGAAAATAGCAAAGTGAGAAAAAGTGGTCAGTATGTTCTCTAGTAGTGCATAGCAGCGTAACTACAGATCAGAAAAACCTCTGAATCATTGTAACAGAATTCAAAGACAAAACCCTCTCAAAATATGACTTCAGGAATTTTTTGTTGTTGTTGTTCCTTTTTTCCTCCAGAATTGGCATGTATGTGAAAGGATTACAACAGTGAGTAGAATGATTGCAAGATATAAGATTTAAAAAGACAGATTCAAAAGTTGCCCTTGTTATTTCACTAAATAACAATACACTTTTTGGACTGCTTTTCTTCCCATCGCTATAATACCGTACCGGCAGTATGCGTACATCAGGATGAAAAGCTATCACCCACATCATGCATCAGAGAGTATATTGGCATGTATTCTTATGTACATTCAAGAGCTCCCAGTTCATAAATCTCCCTGTTTTGTGCCTGCTTAAATGTATGTGGCTGGGTTTGTGAGGAGTAAAAACCGAGTCAGAAGTCACTGGTGTTAATGAAAGCTCACCATGCAGCAGACTCGGTGGCCTTGTCAAAAGCCAGACTCACAAGCTGCTTTAAAGTCCCCAGCCACTGCATCTGCCACCCATGAACTGCTTAACAGGGAGGGGCAATGCAAGGTCAAGGTAGCTGTGGGAGCCAAGACAGAGAGGGGGAGGAACGGACATAATGCATGATGAGAAGCAAGATACTGATGCCATCAACTTCCACAACACAAATTTAATACGGAATCAATCTTTCCTCTGCTTTCAGCCACCCTATAATTGCACACTGAAAGCAGAACAGAGGTGCTTTAAAGCTATTATAAAAATGTCAAAGTTAAGTATAGGCATATTCGACTTTGTGAACATTTCAATTGCAATGCTCAACAGAAGGTTACACTTAAATACATACAGGCACTATTAAGCTATTCTGAGTGAATTCCATTCATTGGTATTAAAAAATATGATTATAACAACAAAGATTATAATATTTGTAGTTACTACAAGTATGTTTTCAGTCTGGAAAAGCTGCTTTGTCAACTCAAAGTCAAATAGTGTGACAGTGTGATAAGGCTGAGTGGACAGCAGCATATTTCCTTCAAGGAGCACAGTTAGGGTTCACCAAGGGTTTATGTGCAGGCATGCGCAGGGTCAAACAGTTTGGGTTTGACTTTGTTTTCTAGGAACACCTCACCAGATTTCTTCCTTTATGAATTACTGAACTATCATGTGGCTGCATTAGTGTTAAAATATACCTGCCTTTGTATGGTATTTATGTTTATTATTTGTGGCAGATCGAAGGACAATGATGAGTTAGACAAAATCAGTTTAAGACATAAATGCGTTTGACATGTTTTTTTTTTTTATTTTCAGAACTTCTTTTGTATGACAGCAGATATATTTTTACTTGACGCCAAGCTAAACAGAGTTGGAAAGATGCAAAGGAGGAACATGATATTCTTTATTTTTGTTTCTCTTGCTTATCACATACTTATGTATGGTGATAGACAGCACAGTATGCAATGTTCTATTTCCTCTGCTTTTGAAAACACAAAACTAATAAAAATATGATTTAAAAAAGTGGATGAGTAAAGAATAGTCGTATGTTGTATTTTGTGAGTTGAGAGAAACTACGCTTCAAACCAGTAGCCTTTCAAGACTTTCTCATCTCAAGATAATCTGAATATCATTCAAGTTAAAGAAATGAGAAATTAGTTATACACACCTTGTAATTTTTATGCAACAGTTACATTATTGCCAGACTGTTGTTTTTGTTTCCTTGTTTCCTACAAAACACCAAAAACAAATTCATATACTTGGACTGATCAATAACCATGATTCAGAGTTGTGCCACTTTGTCTCATAATTACTACTACAGAGAGCTAAACTGAATGATTAGGAAGACGTTATGCCTATTCATCTGGGAATATTTGTAACTGGGATAAATTACACATTGAAGAGACTATTGTGTTGATGTCAGGAGTAGTATGTTTTATCAACATTATCCATTTTTGTAATGCTTTGTATGCAGCCAGCATGGGGTTACAAATATTTTAAAGAAACTGTTTAGAAATCAATAAAGATGACAATAAAATAAAATAATACATTTTCTTATTTAACATGTTCTCAAATGATGATCAATACTTATTTCTTTCTTTTGTTCCATCCTGTATTTGTATTTACCTTGCCCCTTGGCCAGAGCTACTCTATTGTTATAGTCAGACTTGCTACAGGCAGCTGTGTTTTCTCCCTGCCCAGTGGGAAATTGTTTCTCTAAACACACAAGCTAACACATCTGGGAAAGCATTAGTGACAAAGGACACTATGAACCTTCTCACACATTTTGCCAACACTGAGGTCAGCAAGGTCCTGAAGCTGTATGTTTTTTTTTACCAGAGCTGATATTGAATAGTCAGTTGAAAAGTTACACAATTGTCTTTTTTGTTTACTTTCAATCTAAATAGCAATATAAAGCCAGCATTCTTTATACTACATATTCTTCAATCTAATTTATTAGTTCTGACCTTCTTTTATTAGTTTTTATTGTTATTCATTGTGTAATGCTTTTATTACTTAAATGACATTTGTCTTTTGGTAATTGACAATCTAGTGGAAGACACATGTCCTTGTGCCCCTGCATAACCGTGATCTGACGTAAAGTGATTGATTCCATCTGTCTTGATAGGAATGATGAAGGATATCCATCCTTCTACATAAAAGGCCAACTGCTTTCCTTCCCACTCCCTCCCACACATTGTTTTTCTGTCTTCCTTGATCTTTTCTGCTTTTCCCCCTTCATATTTGGCGGATTTACACATGAGCCAGCTTATAAAGAATGGCTTATCTGCTAACATTGTTTGATTATGACAGCAAAATCACATTACGTTTTCATCTTGGATTGTTTTATGTTCTAAGCTGCTTCAGGCCGGTTTGCTTTTTCAAGTTTCTACCATGTTCAACAATTGCTCAGAGTTATCGAATATTGTGACACAATATTTCAATGCAGGTGTTTTTGATATGATTTTATTTCTAAAATGTGACAAGGGTGAGTGAGAAACTCAATGAAGCTAAAATCTTACAAATGATTTTGCAAGTTTGCACAGACTGAGAATTTCTTGGTTTTAAAAGTCCAATCAATTAAGATGAGCCATCTGGCAGTGCTCATTTGGTAAAATGAGCGCTGGATTCAGTAAAAAGTTATATTTAAATAGTGCTGAATCACAAAGAATGATTGTATGGTACTTTGCAAGGAAATTGGGTACAGCTCATATTTAGAAATCAATAATCAAATTGTCATAGTGAAGTAAAATCATATAGAACATTGTTTCCAAAACATCCAGTCCTGTATGTTTTAGGTGTTTTCCTTTTTCAGCACATTTGATTTCAAATGATTGCTGATTTAGTCTTTTGCTGCACTGCATTCATCTGGATCAGATGTGTTAAAGCACGGAAGAAAAACTAAAAACTTGTCAACATTTTCGCAAGTGCATATTCAGAAAGTTCATGTGAACATACGTCTTCAGAACGTTGGTTACTGTAAACAGCTCCTAAAGCACAACAGTCAGTTGTTATCCTTCTGTTTGTGAGGATAAGGTGTTGTACCTTCACACGGGGTGGGCAGATGAAGACATCATTAAAATGCTAGGAGTCTACAATATGGTACTATTTGGCAATTCTCTCAAACTGTGTTGTAACTTGCATTTGAAATAATCTGTTTCATTAATCTTTCATTCAACAGGCCTGTGGAGATGCAAGTTAACTTGTTCCATTAAAACTCAGTTTTCTGACATCTCTGCCCTGAGATACACCCCACTGCCATTACGCAATAACAGCAATCTGACTTGGGATAAATGATGCCTTTGTCTATTGTCTACCAGAACAACAAAAATCACTGGCACAAGAAACACTCCACTCTCCAAAGCCCTGCCATGCCCTGTTTACAAAGGGATGGCTAGGGAAGAGTTGTTTCTGCTCAGCCCAACAAAAGAATGTAAATTCAAAGACACTTGAAGGAAAGAAAAAATAAATCATTGGACACTCAAGAAAAGGAATGTTTTCTCTTTTACTTTAAAAATAAGAGATTTAGATCCATTGTTTTGCAAAAGAAATCTTTGTATTTCATGAACATATTTGATGACCTTATCATCCATTGTCCTACTTTGGAGGAGTGTAAAAGCCATGTCCTGGTTGAAAGACTGCAATTTAAGTAACTGTTGAATGTGCCCGTTTTAGAACAAATAACAAAATACTTTTCTTCAAATGTATATTTCAAGTCCTGTGTCTTTCCATCTTTAGCCACATCTGCAACCAGTTTATTTCTGCGTCTTTTATTCTGTTGATTCTGATCTTTTTTTATACTTACACAAGGCTTATGGGAGCACCTCACACTGAGACATTAAAAAAGAGCCCTCTCATCTTTCTGTCTATGGGTGTGTGTGATCCTACTGTGCTGAGACTGCTACGCTGCCTCCAGTGCACTTGTGTTTCCTAGCAGCGTTGGGTTGGGTCGAGATGGAATTTATACTGAGGACTGGTGAGAGGGATGGGCAATGAATAGGAGGAATCCATTTCCAAGTTGTCATCAGCCAGACGGTAAAGAGGAAAAAAGACAGATGACACTGACATATGAGGATGAAAGTGTAGCAGAGCTGAGATTTCACTGATGTCAGCAGGAAAGTTTTGTGTTGGAGTTTATATGAATATATATAGTCCATGAAGGTAAAAAGACATAAAGGCATTTTTGCTGTACTTGGAAGTGAGAAACATTTATACTCACTTATTGTCTGACAAGCAGTAGATAATTCTGTTGGTGTCTTCATTTAGCAGAAATCTAGATTTGATGGACCTGACGGCTAAGGCCAACAGCTTGAGTCTATGACTGAAAGCTTCCGATTTAATCTTGAATCGACTCCAGTCTCATAAACATTATTCAAGTCATATGAACACTATTTTGTTAGCCTTCAAACTGTCATTTGAAGTCCATTATGATTTTTTGTACACAGAAAGCGGATGAACACAAATGTGGTAAGAAGGGGACATGTAAAACATTTTCTATTCTCTTAAGCCTCCCACAGCAAATGTCACAGTTGGACAGAGGGGAAGTGGGAGGTTGTTCTGTCTGAATGGCAGTTTCCGAAAACAGACCCAAACACACACACAAAAATCGCACACAGGGTCAGTGCGACCCTGCTGGACCATGCACACAGTAAAACAACACATGGAGTATAAATGATTCCATCTCTTAAGACCGCGGCAGGATTAAATATCTAAGAGGGTAAGGCTGTTTAGAAGTCTGTAAAATAGCATTCCTGGACACCACAATCATATTTTCTTTTTGTTGTACTGCATTACATGATGACTTGATTTGATTTAGTTTTATTATTCAAACAAGTTTTCAAAAACAAGAAAACAACTAATAGGTAGGACAGAGAAAACATGTGCATACATAACCAAGACCAAAATAATTTGTTTACCACTACTTTTCAGTTTGAAAAGAAGTAGGAAGAAGTGAATACTTATTTAATCCTAGCGTTTATCTCAATTTATCAGTTGTTCTACTCTGTCCATGTTTCACGTGGGAGGATCAGTTATTGTACATTTGCATCAGGGGCAAATGCAAATTTGCCCCTGATGTTCAAGGTTCACGTGATGATATTAACTCAAACTGTGTTAAGATGGCAGAAGCCCACTTTGGTCATAGGCCCTCAGCTTTCACCTTAACTGATCTGGATTCATAATGAACAAAGAATGCGCATTCACTGTCATTTTTCAAAAATTCTGAATTATTTCTTTACATTGTTGAAGTCTAATATCTAGTCTTTTTCTTTCTTTCTTTTTTTGTGTCATATAAAGATATTATCAATGGGAAGACATCTGATGGAGGAAAGCCTGGAGGTGACAACACTCAAGAAAGCCCCCCCAAACCTCCTGCTGTGAAGGTGGTCGGCGGGTCTCCACCTATAAGCTGGCAGCAACCTTGGTGCCTTGTTCTGCTTTTTGCTGGACTTTGTTTGAAGTGGTTGGTGATCTGATGACAGGACTATCTAAAAAAAAAAAATCTCCTCATCATTGCCCCTGCAGGAACTTACATGACATTCATATCACAAATATGTTCCTTCCTCCCATCATCATCCTGCACAGATAGACGTCACTAACGGCGATACAGAAATGAAGAGTGGGTCAGTGTGTGGACAACAGTGTGAGTTCATAATGAGTGGGCAAATGCAGGGTCTTGTCCCACAGGATCTTTATTGTGAATGTTTATAAAGACTGACCTTGCGGTTTCCACTATACTGTTTGGTTTTAGATATTATAAAAGAGGGCTGCAGCTCTTGCTTCACTTGCACAGACCTAACCTTTGTTATTCAGAAAGGGGTTGAATCATTCTTAAGGAGGTTTACAACTGTAAACACTTAGTTACAAACATAAATCAAGTAACATGTAGCAGATGTCTTCTAATTCTACCGCTGATTTTACTTATCATCCAAGCTATGAACCTTTTTACAGCACTGTACTAATGCCAAACTGGTGGATTCTGTTCTTTTATAAATGTAACTCATTTCTTCTTTGGAATTAAGGAATGCATGAAAAATTGATAGATCCATCCCAGGTGTCTGGCCCAAAACAGCAGATTTGACATGCTCTAATGACTGTGTACCTTGCAGGGATTAGAATGTAATGAGTTCACAGGTACATCACAAGCTCCTTTGCACGGCTGAACATATTGAGCAGACAAACTAGGTGTGAATACTGTAGCAAGCAATTGTATATAGGTACAGAGGTTTGAGTTAATGTATGACATGAGCTGAATGGAATGTTAATTTGTTTTCTTTCATGAATCGGCTATGCTTGTCAGCTCTATGAAAGTCAAAATTGTTTTAATGTCAAAAATAAAAGGGAAAATATCCATAATTTACCACATGAAGTAATTAAAGAATGGAAAGTTTTAAAATTTTCCACAAAGGTTACATAATGTTGGCTCTACTAATATTTATTGTGCATCCTGGTTTGTGTGTTTGCTTAATGAATTGCACATTATTGCACATATGAAATGCAAAATTTCTAAATTGTTCTGGCCCTTTCTAGCAGAGTCTCAGCTCCTTTTTTTTACCTCTCTCCTTTAAAATTCTATTTGCTTTTTTTTTTTCTACTGCAAGCAGATACTGTTTAATGAGAAAACAATACAGTATCTCTACAATTTACATGACCCCCTCCTCCTCTACTTTTCCACAAATTCCAAAATTTCTAAATGTGTTTCAATCATACTGTGTTGGAACACTCCAAAAAACACAAATTGTTTTTTGTTGTTTCATAATTGTTCAGATTTGAATTCCTTTGAATGCCAGTTTTCTTTCTATGCAGACAAACTTGATGCATTGACTGGCACTGACACAGAGTAATAAGGTTTGAATCAAATACTTACCTACAACGTATAAACGCTTACATATCAATCGTTTAAAATTAGATAGAATTTTACCTATTTATTTAATTTCACTTTGGGATCAATAAAATATTTTTAAGATAATGTTCAGATAATGCCTTAAAATATATCCACAGGTGTGCTTCTGTTTCCTCAGATGTCAGGAATTAACCTTTTAGAATCTTAGTGCATGTTCTGTGAAAATATTCCAGCACTTAGCTAAATAAAATTATTTTGCTAATCATAACTGTCCTAATCAGAAAGGGAATTTTTTTTATCATTTTATACAATGTATGTGGATTTCTTGTCCCAGCTGTAGCTATCTGAGGTGGATTAGAAAAGGCATCATACCTGACAATGCAAAACTGAAGTGCATATTTATAACATCTCTGCATTTACATAATGAAGTCTCAATGTCAAATTAGAACAAAGTGAAAATAATTGGGAAACTCTTAAGTTTTCAAAAGTTGAATGTGTAACATTTTGTGTGCTCTACTCACAATTTCTTTGCTGTTCCATGCCTTCAAATGTGTATAAATGTACATAGTTTTCATCCTTTGCTTTGTGTTTCCATTTGTCATTTTTGTATCATTAAGATACAATGTAGTTGAGCTCTATTAAAAGTGCTCTGCTCTTTCGACTAGTCTCTTCTTGAAGGTTACAACTCACAAACCACAGACTTTCTTTGAGGTCTTTTTTTTGGAACAGCAACTCCAATACACATCCACACCAGTTTGTTTGTTTTTTTTTTTTTTTAATTGTTCCTAATATTCTGTATGCACTGCTGAACTAGACTAGAGTACACTCAACATAGATAAATTATAAATATAAGGGCTTTTATGCAACTGTTTAATCAACTGATTGCCTTAGAGAGTCTCCATCAAGTTATTTTGAATCTTAATATTTTAGATGTGCAAACACTTTTACCACTTTAGGCTTTTTAACAATTCATATCACGATAACGTAATACTCCAGTAAATTATATGCTTAAGTTTTGCAGACGCAAAATGTATGAGTTCATCATTTACTGTTTAAGAAGACATTCCACTGAGACAACCATTATATCTATGCATCACATTTTAAGCTGCATTGAGCAGGGTGTTATATCTGATAACACAAATCAAACTTCCTGATGTCAGCGCTGAGGAAGATTAAAGGTTATGAGGGTTCAATTAGGACAAGCTATTTCATTCTGTCCTTCACCAGTTGCACCAAGGGGAAATTTTGCTAAACATACCATGCTGTGTTTGCACCAAGATTGTGTTAGTGCAGAAGACATTAATGGTTCTGGCACAGTCAAAGCCAGTCATGATGGCAGCTGCATTGACTGAATTGGCTGTGAATGATCTAATGGTTTCTCTTGAAGGGAGGTTTGCCTGTTAGCAGTATTCAATTTCTTAGAACATAGAGGCGAAAAAAGTTACATCTTCTGTAACACTTTTTAGGAGGTGGGGGATACATCAGTTTCCAATACGTCATGTACTTCTACTTATTTAGATCATTGGCAACCAATAAGCTAAACACATTTTCCATAGTCAAAGTCTACAAAGAGGAAACAGAAGTAATATTAGTATATATATATATATATATATATATATATATATATATATATATATATATATATATATATATATATATATATATATATATATATATATATATATATATATATATATATATATATATATATATATATATATATATATAGATCTATATATATATATATATATATATATATATATATATATATATATATATATATATATATATTTCTATAAAAATGTCAATCAACTTCACTTTCTTTCTGAGGTTAGCTCGAACAATGTTGTGGAATATGCAGACACTTATGTTTGAGAACCAGAGAGGTCACTAAGTTTAACTGAGAGTTTGGGGGATCTGAGGTCACAGCTGCTTAGATGTCTGGGCTATTTTAAACGATGCCATACATCAGCGCTTCAGTCGTTGCAGCCACATGCACACCAAAACATCTTCACATGCAGAGAGAAGGAACGAGAGCAAGACAATGTAAAATTTGGTTCTTTTCAAAAGGATAAGATCTAAAACTAATTCAGAGAGATGTCACACCACACACTCTAAACTGAGTTTTGAGAACATTTCTTTTTTTTTTTTTTTTTTTTTTTTTTTTTTTTTTCAGTGGATGATCATGGCTTTAGCAATGTGAAAACAGAGCAGCCCACTTTCAACCCCAGGAACTCATCTACCACCCTTCACCCCATACCTCCAGATTGTCTTACCTTTTCAGCACAGAGATCACAGTGACAAACTTGGGTTGGATGAAAGAGGCAATGGAGAGGAGACGGCACTAGAAATAGCTTGTCAAAGATAGACAATTGGGTGAAGAGAGTCCTGTGGCACCTCCTAACCACAGCTCTCCCGCTTGACTTTCAGTCATCAGATGTATCCATTTCCCGCTGCAGAGCTTCATCAAATTTTACAACAGGGTAACAAAGGCAGCATATTCAGTTGTTGATCTGTTATTTTTGTCTAGTGGCCGACTAACATTAGGTTAGGTAAATTTGTGACCCTCATTTTAATTCAAATAAACTGTTGAAAAAATGTCAAGATGATTTTCAGCTATGACTTGGATTAAATCTCTAAAAAACAGTTTGTCATTATTGTGCATAATTACGCACAACATGTTATCTGTTGTTTTATTATTTTTTTATGTTATGTCTACTTGTGATTCAAACTCTTGCAGGGCAAAATAATGGTTTTTTTTCCATCAGTTTGTCTCCTGTAAAGGTCAGAGTCTGTGCCATGCAAACATGTATGTCAGTGAATGGAAAAGTCTTCATATTGTACCAGTCTTCTTGTTCTTTGCTGATTACTGCCTCCAGAAAGTCATTCTTGATGGACTACATCAAATATGAGCAGTTATTCAGCTTTGCAATACTTGAATATCCTTCAGGATCCTGGACTTATTCTTCCTCTTATGAAAGAAAAATAGAGACAGACCACATGCCAGAGGACTGAGCAGTTGGCTCAGACCATTTTCAATCTCTTGCTGAGAAAGATTCACATTTTTAGGGACTATCTTTACTATTTACAGAGAAAACAAGAGAAGGGCAGGGCAAGCATGTCTCATATGCAAAAAAGGAAGGTCTGTTTTTAGAAAAAGGGTGAAAGTTTAGGAGCTCCAAGTGACAAAGTGACATAATATTTGGGTGTGCGAAGTAAGCTGGCCTTTTTTTTTTCTTTTCAAAAACTCTATGTAGTTTGTGGGGTTTTCTGCATGTGAACACAAAGAACACAAAAACCTTCCCCAGTCCACAATCCAACAGTGGTGCAATGATCATTCAGAGAGAATTAGATATTGGAAAACTCATCCAATGGGGCAAGCAAACCTCAGAAGTCTGTGTTTGGCATGAGTCATGATCCACTGATCAGAAAGTTTACAGAAGTCAGTCGTGGGATAGGCAAAATAGGAAAAGAAAAGAAAAAAAAAACACTGGAACATGAATTAGGTCAGAAACTTGGAGACCAAATAGGGGCAAGGAAAAAAAATCCTGGATTTCTGACTCACTCATGCAGTCAATAATCTGGCAATGAGGCGGAGGCTGTGAAGAGCTTAAGTGCTACAGCAACCAGGTGAAGCGGGTAGATCGTCAGAACAAGGCGCAAGTGGATTCAATAAACTGACACACAAAGGGCAAGGCAAAAACATGAAATCAAGAGGCATGCCATGAAAATGTGAATTATGAGGTGCATCCCATCTAATGGGATGGGATGCAGATTTAAGTAATGTTGCATTGCCGCAAAAAGACGTGGGATAAAATTTGAAAAGAGTGTCAGGTTGATTGGCCACGCTAAATTGCCTGGTGTTTGAAGCTGTGCACACATAGTTGTCTATCCTGTCTGTTTTAGTATTGTCCTCTGATTCACCATGGTAACATATCCATGTCTTGAACAGTTTTATGTTCAAACACTTAGATCTAATTCATACTAAGCGAAAACAGAGAACTGCTCTCTTGCTTAATTCTTACATCTTGCTCTTTTTTTCCCAATACGATGTATGACTATTAGTATGTGGTTGTTGGAAATTTCGAATACATGGTTACTGAATTGACAACTGGATGTGTTGTCAATTCACACTCAGTTGGGTGTGTCACATAGGAAAAAAGGTGTTGGCTATTTCACCCTTTTAATTTTTGCACCTTTCCAATTTTGGTCTTTTCATGTCCAGTTTGTCTGTCACATAATTTTTCTCATTCATCAATTTAGGTTGCATTAAGTTACATTGCTTTGAAAAACAATGTAACTTTTTCAAATCTACGCAGATTGCATAATTAGGAAATGTAGCTATTTGATTCCAATAAATAATACCTTTACCAGAATTTAAATTTACTTTGATTTGATCAGGGATCATAATCTGCTGTTTTTCATAATAATCGATGAGCCCAAATAAAGCTCATTACCAACTGAAAAGGAAAAACGTCAAAAACAAGGTATACAGTTGCATGAGTGAGATTTGTATAAGATAATTTTCTATACACACTGTCCATGCTCAGCCATGTGCATGTACACAAGAGACACAAAGTTACTGACGGCCCGGTGGACAAAACAAAAGACTAGATTGAGTGTGTCATTGGAATGTATTGTGCTTTAATAAGGCACAGCAGTGAGCCTGAACATTAGTCAATGGGGAAGTCAGGCTGTTAAGAAAACAGATTAACTGTCTCCACATGACAAAGGCCAGCTAAAGAAAAATGTGGCCCTTCTAGCATGAGCCCCCATTCCAATTAGACCAGTGGGGTCTCTGTGGGTGTTACTGTAATTTGAGTTGTGATTAAGGAGGCTGAGAATTGAGTCATAGGCATGCCTGTGATTGTTTGTAGGTCTTTTTGCAGGGATGTCACATATGTTCAAGGGTGGCCTGCATGTAGAGCAGAGTTCTCATTCAGGTTTGCTCTGTTTGTCATGCCACAGCCAGCTTTCTTTCTCATATCCTGGAGACGGATGAGCACTGCTGTGAATGTTCCATGGGTCCTATGGGTGCCATTCCACCTTCTCAACTCCCTTTGCCTTTCTGTCTATCTGTAGCGGTTTAAACCTAAATAATTTTTGATAATTACTTTTGCTTTGAATAGTTTTATCTATCTTCATGGCTTCTGAACGTGTTATACTAGTTCCCATTTTAGTGATGGAGCATAAACCTTAAGTCAATCTTTTATTTGAATTGCTGGACTTGTTGGGTATAGAGTTTGTATATAACTCAAGATAAATGAATGTCATCGATTGGCTTGGATTACATATTCAGGAGTGCAAGCCATCAACGAATTCTGCAGACTATGAATGAGTGGAAATCAATTATTTGGGCCTTTGGGGGCTTCATCCTCATTCTTATAGTACAACCTGCACTTTTCATGCCTGAGTGATTTTGGGCACCAGTGATGACAAAAACTTTTTCTGCTGATTTGAATGTTCCTTAAATTCTCTTTAAACTTCATTTTTGAGTGAGTGAATAGAAGTTAGACCTTCTCACATAACATAAAAAACCTTTATAAAAAAAGTAGCATTTTATTGCGTATGACTGAATTTGAACTATTGTAGATCTTTTATCTATTTTCTTAAGTTACAAGCATTATCAATTATAAGCAAATTTCCTTTTTGGATCAGTAAAGTATATATGTTGTTCTATCCTACTTCATTCATTCTGTAAGAAGGCACTTTTCTAAAATCAAAGAGAGATGTACCACATTGAAAATTCCTGACACTTTTTTTTTTTTTTTGCTAGAAATCAGGTTTTAAAAAGATAGTTTCTCTAAAACCACTGATGGAGACAAAGTTACTGTAAATGCAGTTCAGTCATATCATGTCACTCTGCCTGTGTGAATCACGAGCCAAGCACAGGGGATTTTCCATCAGCATCATCACATAGCTTTTTCTCATTTTTAACACAGCATTACAACTTCATTTGAAATCCACCCATAGTCAGGCAGTTCACAACCGACAGATTAATAGGTGAAATTTGTTTTGCAGTTCACTTTATGACACCATAAGAAGGAAGCTCTTAATGAACAATCCATTGAAATGATAATTTTCCTTTAGAAACAAATGCAAAAGCTCAGAAAACACCAGATTACTTCCTCTGCTGCATTTCAACATCTGGTTTTTGAAAAAAGAAAAGTCAGTTTGTCAAAGTCAGTTTACTAAGGTGGGAAGAATTAGCACTGACACAGTTATTCTGTATCCAGTGATCAGATGTAGTCGGCACTGATGCGTTCTACTTGTTCCTGACATCTCTCTCATTAAACTCAAATTGTGAAGACGAGAGTGCTAGTCATGTGATAAAGCGCCCTGTGTGCAGAGGAGGACTGAGGAATGCTGAAGGAATGTGTAGATAATCTTAAGTGTTAGTGGGAAAATAATGTCGGACTCCTCATAGGGGGCTGAGAACTGCACAGAGTTTCTGCCTCCCACTGTTCCCGAGGCCAGCGGGGAGGGAGGTGTTGCCAGCCTGAACAAAGATATGTCACAGAACTAAAAAGAAGCTAAGAGGAGTTTAAGTTAGTTGACCCCAGATCAGATTTGCATGAATTACATTTTACATAAGGTTTGGGATCAGTTTCAGAATTTCATATTCATCTCTTCTTAAGGAAAAAAAAAACATATGAAATATTATTTCTCCATCTCCAAACATTGAACTCAATAATTATGGGAATTGTAGTTATCCTAAAAGTGTAAAGGTTTAGTCTGATTCAATGTCAGACTGTGAGGAAAAAAAATGGTCAGCTGCAATATATATTGACCTGAATGCAACAGAAGATTTTTAAGGGATGGATGGATGGATGGATGGATGGATGGATGGATGGATGGATGGATGGATGGATGGATGGATGGATGGATGGATGGATGGATGGATGGATGGATGGATGGATGGATGGATGGATGGTGTTATGTTCATACAGTGTGTAAATGTTAGACATAAAATATGCCAATTGAAATTAGGTAGGTTCTTTGTATGTATGTGACAAAGTTTACAGTTAACTAAAAAAAAAATTATAAAATTATTTTTTACTTGATTCAGCAATAACTTGCTTTCCTTCTCTTAAACTTTCTTCTTTTTTATTCTCCCCAGGCCATCCCTCATTATGTTATCTTCCTTCCTATCACACTACCTCTTCCCAGCAAACCCTTAATGTTTTCCTCAATTATGGTATCTTTTATCTAAAATAGCATATATCTTCCCTCTGCAAGTACTAGAAAGTATTTGGTTTTTTCTTTGGCAGTTGAGTGTCCTTTCTTGAAAGAGGTAAATTTCCAGTGTAACACAATGACAAAGGAAAATGGAACAGGAGCAGATGTCAAAAACTTACATTTTTGCATAATAGCGTCAAAGATAAACATGAAGGGATGATGATAAATTCCTGTAGTACAAATACAAGAATGTGAAGAGGACATCAAGGAGTTTTCTACACTATGAAAAAAAAAATAAATGTAATGGACTGAATAACGGAGGCAACAAACACAAAAAGCAAAAGATAGATCTGGTGAGTAATGTGTGGCACTTAAGCACTCCCATGAATGTGCTGAACCCTGGCTAATGGTTGACATTAAAACCCACAGCGGATGAAGAATCGATGGTATCTGCAAGAACATGGGATGAGACTGGCTTTAGGGAGAGGACACGATGATCTCCCTCTAAAGGCCGATTACATCTGTTGAAACAACACACTGATATTTACAGAGAAACTCTGAAGCTCAGCAGTGGAGCTTGTAGATTAACTAGTCCTGCCTCGTGCTCACTATATCACTTTTATTTTGTAGGGAAAATGAGTTTGTCCCCTCATCAAGAACTTCTTCTGAGATCCAAAAGGTGTTTTTTTTTGTGTGTCTTCTATCAGATTGGACTGCACTGGACTCACTTTGATATCCACATAAAACTCTCTTCCTGAGTTTGATGAGAGCAGTCTGTGCTTGTCTACTGCAATGTTCCATATTAAAACAATTTAAGCATGTTTTAATTGGAACCACTTTTGTCTTTGCATAAATTTTGAAATTTAGCAAAAATATGGGGCTGTATCAATACCTATCTTGTAAAACATTTTGTATATATACAGACCAATTTAATAAATTATAATATTATTTAAAAGTCAACTTAAATCAATAGGCTAATTCATAAAATTAAGCACATTATATGCACACAAATGGGTATTTTCAAGCCTGCATCTCTTTTAACTATGATGAAGTTTAAATTACAGATAATGAAAAATAACTTTTAAGATTAAAACATTACATCAGATTAAAAATAAACTTTCCTACAGAAATATGAGCTTAATAAAAACATGTTCATGTTCATGTTTATCATTAATTAGAATAGAATAGAATAGAATAGAATAGAATAGAATAGAATAGAATAGAATAGAATAGTTTCAGCTTTTATTGTCCCTCAAATGTGGAAAATCAGGAGCAACACCTCCAACAAATATAAAGGTGAAAACAAAAAAGTTCTTAAATTGTTAAAAGAAATATATAAAAACAAGATTAACAATAATCATACTAATATACTGTACAAAACTTTGACAAAAAATACTGTGCAGTTATTAGAAATAGACATATCAGACTTACGCTCCAAAGGATGTGCAACTGAGTTGGATCACTTTTTAAAAAAAGTGATCCATAGTACATAATACGCATGAGCACTGACCATTACAAAATAAAAAAAATATTTATATACAGACTATTTACAATATAGCATAATAATGCAGACATACAGATGTGCAATAACAGTGAACATTTTATTTCAAAATGAGTAAAAAGAGTAGGTAATTCCAGCAGCATGGATATAAACACTTCGTTTATGTTGGGAGCTATGATGGTTACAAAGTCAACTGCTGAAAAGGATCTGCAGTAACCCTCATTTGTGCATTTAGGATGCAGCAGTTTGTCACTAAAGGAACTGTCCAGTTCAGTAGCAGCTTGAACTGAAACAAGGGGTGGAAGATATTATCCATCAGAGACGTTGTTTTAGCCAGGAGGAAGGAGAACCTGCACCTTAAGAAACTCATAGTGGATTTAGCTCTGTTTATAACTTCATCCATCTTTCCTTCAATTCTGTCCCTGATAAATAATTGCATCACCAGAGCAGGTGATGCTGTTATTCATGATGCCACCATGAATTGTCACTGTAGGTATAGTGTATTTATGACCTGTGTTTTTTCTGCATAGATTAAAAAGGTTCAGTTTTGGAGCACCTTTTGCACTCTGCAAAAGGTCCCCGTATTTATTTATTCGTTTGTTCATTTATTTCAACAGTGGGTGCTTTGGGCTACATTTCCATAAATATTATGTTTGTTTATTCAGGTGTCTTGGTTCCACTGGATTTTTTTTTAAGGGTATCAGAGTAAAGAGGAATGAAAACAAATACAGTCCACACTTGGTAATAACATTTTGAAAACATTGCATTCTGCTTTTCTTGTCATCATATAAGTTGTATCGCTAAGGGAGACAGTGGCTTAGAACGGAGGGATTGTTCTGTAATCAGTGGGTTGCCAGTTCGAACCCCCACTCTGTTCATCCCAGGTGTGACCTTGGGCAAGACACAACACCCACTTTGCATGTTGATGCCTCATTTCTGTCAGTCTGTCGTAGCTACAATGTAGTTTATTGCCATCAGTATGTGAATGGGTACATAAATGACTGTTTGCAATGTAAATTGCTTTGGAGTTCTTAGCCTTGATATAGCACAATGCAAATTTAATCCATTTACCATTTTTTTCCATAGATTTTGTGTTAAAATACAAGAACAAATAATGCCTTTTCAAAAGCACAGTATTTTCTGAACATGTTCGCTGCAAACTTACTATGCAATAGGAACTGAGCATGCATGTAATTTTCACTGGAAACCTCACCATGCCCTAAAAATGCTTACCACATAATTATTGCACATGTACAATAAACTGACTGTTGCTTATTTATGGCCTCTCACCCAGCACTCCTCTGTGTCTTTGCTACCATTCTGCTGGTCTGCTTGACTTCCCCCTGCATCCTGCTCCTCATTAGGAAGCCTTTCATGGTCACAGGCAATAAAACTTCAATGAGAAGCAGTCGGAAGAAAACATGGCTGTTCTGTGGCTTTATTGAGCATTAATTATATAATCTCCATACCAGACAGTAGAGGGCCAATCAGTCCTTCAACAGCAGAGCCGACCTATGACCACATGTGGAACACAGTCAGACACATAAACTCAGGTTTCACAAACCAAATGCTGCTGAGAAAAAAAACATAAAGGTGCACATGTGTCATGCATACACAGATCTATATGCAATGCAGGGTAATGTCTTATCACACACCTGGGTTGAGTCCACTTATTCTGGTAGCCACTCACCGTGTGTTCTTAATAAAGTTCAATTTCTCTCATAGCAGGAAGAAAAGCAAGGCAAGCTAGTTTTTTTTTCTTAATTCTTTTTCAAAGTTGCATATTTCAATATTGGAAAGCTGCTGTGTGGGTGTATTGTCAGCTTTGCCCCCCTGCTCCTCCATTACACACACAAAAACACGCACATTCACAAACAGAGGCCACAAATGATGAAGACACTTGACATTCTCAAATGAATGTATAATTCATTCATTCATTTCAGAGATGTAATAATAGGATGCAAGAGTGGCCATTTCTCCGCTACTGATATGTGAGTTACTCTCCTTGTTATTTGGAGCCAGTAGTCAAGAGGAAAAGGCTAATTATGGTGTAGCATTTTTAAATGTATTTGTAAACAATATCTGACTCTGGAAATGGAAGAATTTTAGGACAGGAAATGGCTCGGTTTACCAAAAGGTTTTCTTCTTGACTGTCATTCTTTTCTCTCCTCATGACTGTCCTTCATTCCAAGCTCAGTAGTTTGCCCCTCAATCCCCAAGTACCATACTAGTGGGATCTTACTTACTTAAAAAAAAAGAAAAAAAAAACTGTATATATATTTTTAGGCTTTTTTGCAAAAACATGATGCCATTCAAAACAGACTAATCAAATTTCACACCCCACTGAGTGGAATAACAGTGTAACATTTTAAATTGAGGGAAAAGTATGTGTGCTGCTATCATAAACATATGGCATAAGTTCACAGTCACACTAGATTTATTTGCACAAATAAACTGAAGTTAATGTTCCTATTAACAGTGTTATAAATGCAAACTGTGTGTGAAATTCCTGTGAGTATGATGAAGCTACACACCAAAACCAACTGGGTCAAAATACACAATTTGAGTTATTTTACAAACTGGGGTATGGGTTTGAACACATGTCAGGTGCAAGAAAATAACTCAGTCTGGATAACTAAATACTCACTGATTAAAATAATAACATTTCTATTGAAAATAATAAATTGTAAAGGGATTTAGAAACAGGGTGCACACAGGTCAGGTTGCAGATTTCTGCAATAGGAACCACAGAGTCAGGCACCTGACTCCTGAATGATTTTTATTTTCATATAACAAGCAGAATTATTTTTTTCATTTTTATTTTTTATTTCCTTTATTCAACCAGGTAAACCCCGTTAAGATCTGGATCTCATTTTCAAGAGGGACCTGGGCAGAAGTCTGCAATACACAGTAATGCCTACTTAAACTTACTGGTCTGACTTTGCTTTCAGATCAATCAATATTCAGTTAAAAATAGTTCACAACAAAATAAATGTTGCTATGTATCTCAAAAACAACAGCAGCCATAAAGGTGATTTAATTTTCTGTCTGTGAGATTGACAGATGGATGAGCGAACAGATAAACTGATAAATAAGCAATTTCACCACACAGCCAAAAGTGGCAATGAAAAATACACAACTATACACAACATTTAAGTTTAAATAAAGCTACTGAGTGGGCTTTAGGGTGTATTTTATTTATTTTTTTTTTCTTCGACATCTAAAGAATTTAAAATTAGCAGAGAGGCCATGTTGTCCACATTGTGGTGTTTACCCAGATTTAGGAGGTAAACATAAAGAAACTGTGGATAATGAAGGCATTCATTTGGTGACAGGTAACCTGTAAGCGCCCTAAAACAGTTCCTGATTTGTTGGACATGAATTGCGTCGTGTAGAGTGATGTCTTCTACTCAACAGACACTCTCAGAGGAGGGTATCCAGTGCTGTGAATTGAAAGGGACCAGCCTACAGTTCATGTGTGACACCTGGCTGACGGTGAGCAAGCCCAGCCAGCAAGCACACATTCCTTACGTGATGAGACCCACACAGCATTCTCCTCTCCTGGGAACCAGGTATGTTTACACTCCTTTACAAATCAGTGAGCCACAGTAACGGCAATATACTTGCCAAACTGTTGAGGCGCGGCAGCTTAAAATTTGGACAAAACATTTAAATCAAATAAGCATGACTGTGTCAGAAAGCAACAAGAAATAGCTGGAGTTGCTTTAAAGTTCTGTTTCCTTTTCATCCTCCTCTTTCTGTCTGCCTGCTTCTCCCCGCCTCCCTCCCTTTTCCACAGAGTGGCAGCGCTGGCACATCATCGTCCAGAAAAGCCTGAGCTGCGGTATCTGCCGGTGTGTGCACCTCTGTACTCGGATTCCTCACGTTAAAGCCGGGCAGGCGTGAGTCAACACAACGCTTATTTCTGGCGTGACTTAAAATAGCGTATTTCAGTCGGGTAACCTAATTCTTGCATCTCTTGCTTGTCTCTCTTTAGGTCAGCCACGGATAGCTGAGTGAGACCGGGGATCTTTACAGAATAACCTTTCAGCAAAATATTTTTTTTTTTATATTTTCGGGAGAAAATAATAAGCGTCTGCCGTGGCTGCGCTGGCGTAAGTGGATTAAAGAAGAGACGGGACATCTGGGCTGAGAGGAATAGCTCTTGTGCCGCGCAGTAGCGCGCACAGAACAGCCACAGAAGCTGCAGACGCACTGAAAGAGTGTAAGGGGGAAGGAAGGTGGCGGATATTTTACGCACCACAGCACCAGCCCTGAATTTGGTGTACTTTCAGCTTTATACTAAGTCGCTCAGTTGTCGCTTGGATTTCCTCCAGCCCGAGTCCAAAGCCACACTGGTCAGCAAGAATGGATTTCTTCATCCTGGCAGCTCTGGTGCTGTGCTCTCTCACAGCGCCAGCCTTTGGGGACAAAGGGTCCAGCAAAGCCCGGACTTGTTCGGACATTCAACGGTTTTACGGCGGAAAGGGATTCAACCAGGATGGTGTCCCACAGTTTGAAATGTCAGGTAAGCGCCTTCAGAATCTTTTCATTTTGGAAACTACGCTGCATTTCATTACATGTGTGTTATTTTCCCATTTATACAAAAAAAAAAAAGACATAAATTAGATACAAATGAACTTTGTGTCCAGTTAAAAACAAAACAAACAAAACAAAATAGGCTACTACTAATGTGAGCATCATATTCAAGGGGAAAACGAAGAATTGTAAAGTATTTTTTTTATTTTTTGTTTGCATGAGAGTACAAGGAAAGAATCTATCTTTACACCTCTTAAATCTGTTGTCACACTCATTTGATGTCACATGGTACTGTAAAGTAGAGGAGATATGGCTGCAGGCTTGGTAGATGAAACACTGCTTTGAAAAGTTATTGAGACAGAGCAGAGGCACCATAGGAAATAAGTTTGTTTGATCCTTGATTAAAAAGAAAACCCTGCATAATCTTTTGTTTGCTTAACACAAAGCATAGATGTTGTGCCTTGCTTTCTGTGCATTTTCAAAAGAGTTTTTTTTTATTGAGGTTCTCTTCTTGACCATACTCTAATCTGACCTCTTCTTCTATATATTCTGATACGACAGGGAGGCCAACCTTGTAAACTACCAGACAGTCCATTAACCCAGTGCTGTGACTGTGCAGATATATTGTTTCTCACTGTGTCATCCATGGCCTGATGTCAGTCACAACCCCCCCTTTTGCAGGTTGTACAATTGCAGTTTTGCTTCCTTTGGAATTCAGTGAGGCGCTTTCTGGCTCTTCAAATAACACATACACATGCAGTTTACAGCAGGTATCTGCAGTTACAATATCCATCACACGAACAGACTAGAAAGTGAAACTTTGGGACAGTCATATGCAGACAGCGACTTTATAAAGAAGGGGTTGTGAAAGTTTTTATAGCAATTCCCATCACAGTAAAAGTAGAAAATTTTACTTTTCTATTATTTAGCATATTTTGCTATAATAATAGAAAAGAAAGAACTTGAACCCATTTTTAGGTTGAGATCTGTACAGTTTAATTTGAAAAAATGAACAAGGCGACCCTTACAAGTTGATATTTTGAGGCGTAGTCAGAAGACCAACTCTTGCCTCAAAACCAAAGTAGCTATGGCTAGAGTGAAAGCATTTATATGCTCACTTGTACATTTTTTAAGTCTACTTGTTTTTTTAAGTTTAAGCTGTTTTATTGAGCATGTTACAGTTTTTAAGACTGTTTGCAAAGAGAAAAACTATATTACCGTGTATTGCTATTAATTGTTAGTTTGATCACTGGGTACATAAATTAGCAACCAGCAAGACAGTTAAACAGACAGATAGGTAATTTTATTGTGTGCAAAATTGGAAATGGAAAGGCATACGTATATCTTACTTACAATGATTGTTACATATCTGCCCATTGATTTTTTAAATTTTATTTTACCTTTATTTCCCAGGAAAGAAATCCATTTAGGTTATTAGTCATTCTCAAAAAAGTTATGACTTCAGAGGGCGAGGATAGACATTATCTGTACTGAGATTTTCATAGTATGATAACCTTCAGTAAAAACATCCTGGCTTTGTAGTATTCCCTTATTTATGCAATTTTCTTTTGAGAAAAACTTAATCATATTTAATTGCTTTTATTTGGAATGACAACACAACAAATATTCCCAAAACTGCTAAAATAATAGGTATCTATATAATTTTTTAATTATTTATAGACCCGAGCAAAAAAAAAAAAAAAAAAAGCAAAAGGCTAGTTCTCAAAATATATATATATATATTTTAGCATAATCTTATGACAGTTTGTTGTTCTGCAACTGTGGATAAAAGAGGACAGGTCACATCACTAGTTTGGCAGTAATATTTTGAATATTTAAAACAAAAAACTAATTTTTATTATTGCAGACTAATGTATAATGCTTATATCATTGTAAGTTTTTCAGTCATTTTATCCAGCCCTACAATTTAATATAGATGCTGACAAAGTGAATCGAATGTGACGAGGCTGTTCTTCCACATTACTATATCATCACAAGTAGTTGCAAGGGCTAATGATCACTAGCAGAATAATTGCATAGTTTACTTGAATGACCACATTGAAGAAGTCCTTTCAAAAGCCAGCATATATCAGTAAATTTAGGGTCAACACCTTCTTTTAATAAAAAGTTTTGTTACTATGAGAACTTACATAATTAGAGTACTGCAGGGACAATTGTTTTCTGTTCTTCTTGCTACTTGGCTCTTAATCAGAAATAACATCAGTTATTCATTGGTTGTAGTCTGGCACAATAAACACCTTGTAAAAAATGTAAGGTTTAATTTTATGCTTTCAGATTGCGAGCCAAGTCAACAGCGTAGATAATCCCTGACATCTGCAGAGGGTATTTCCCACTGTGACACCATTGCTTTATCAACTTAATGTATTGACTGAGTCTGATTCAAGGTCACATGTTAACTGCATCAGCCAGATTCAGTCTTGGCTGGGAGGAAAATGACTGGTCCTCAACTCTGAAAGGGATTTCCAGTTAAACTGTTTAAATTGCCACTGGACTGCTCAATCCCAAATATGGAAACTATTACCACATGAGGCTGTTAACTTTTTCCTTTGCTGTCACAAAGTGTCCATAATAAACCACTTTTAGCATCTTCAGATTCGTTATTTAAAGTTACTTGTTTTATTTGCTTTGATTAACAGATTTTTTTCCCTCAGTAACTTATAGCAAAATATAAAAGTAGAAAATATTCAATATCACCACATCATACCCCAGTCTTTGGTTAATTATGTTCTGTAAGTGACAGGAAACAATTTCCAGATATTGCTTCCACAGTGATACGCCTCATAAAGCATTGTTGATAGCCCTCTTATTTCTAAGTAATTTCCCCCTGGAGAGATCCCACAGAAGAAAGCTGTTGAGTTAAGGGTAAGTTGTTTGTTATCATTGTGTTGAAGCAATGTTTACTGGCCCATTGCAGCATTATAAGCCCACCACTTTAAAAAATGAAAAACACGTTCACAGGGAATAAAGTAAACCGATGGATGCTTTTAGAATGAGCGTGATGATTCGACTGCGGAAAGTGTAATCAGTTTGGGAAACACATTTTTTTGTCACTGTTTACCAAAAATGGAAGATTGATTTTCACAACAGTCATTCGTCTCCTCCTTGCGCTGCCCCCTCCCTGTCCCGCCCCATCATTACAGTCTTGATGACTTATCTTTTTGTCTTTCAGGGGATGACATTTTTCATCTCTATGTGTCTCTCTCTCATGGGCTCTTAAAGAGAGAGGCGTCTGTGGGTCTTTGAAAGCAGCTGGCAGCCAATGAGTGTTAGATCTTCAATGTCACATAGGCTAGTACAAAGAGGCAAGCTGTGTGAGACATCTGCAGGAAGGCTGGTAACATTTTGGCATTGATTTTTCCCATGCTGTATTTTTGTTGTTGCTGATTGCTGGTTGCTACATACTGACTGAGTTGTGTGATGCTATGGAGTGTCATCTGTAACCAGTGTTTAGATAATGACAGTGTTGCTGCTGCTCCCCAGCCCTGTAAGGAAGAACTAGTTGCTAAGGACTGGTTTGTGGCTTTAAATATATACTGATCAGTATACCAACTCACTGTGAGAAGTATGGGAATGTTTTGAACTCAGTGGTTCTCTGAAATTTAGACTTTGAAATGCATAATATAGTCTTTATGCTAAAAGAGCTGGTTTTGACTATTTAACTTATTTGTTAAAATAATTACTGGCAAAATGTCCTCAACTTTTGACTTACTATGTTACTACTAATTAAGTGTTAAACAAATATGCTACCTGAGAGACATTTTGGACAATGAAAACTAGGATTATCCATGACTGTATCTCTTTCTGTAAATGCGATTAAAGCAATTAGTTCCATTTTGAAACCTGTACCTGCATGCTAAGAGAGTAAACGTACTGAGATTTTTCTCTCACTAGTGTAATTGGCGAAGCTTAAAAGCAATCAGTGACAATTGTAATTTGTTGAAATAACAAATATACTTACAGAAATATATTTTTGGACAAATAGAACACAAACTCCATGACAAAATAATCTATGAAGATTGTTCTTTGCCCTTTTAAAAAAACTTGCTAGCGGGTTTCCCCGTTTCGTCTTCCTGCTCAAAACAGAGCGCCACTGCATGCTGATTGTTCATTCTTCACACAATCCTTTATATACAGAACAGAAACCACTAAGCTAAAAACAAATTACAAAATGGATGCCACCCATCACCCCGATATTAAAACTTTGCATCAATTTCGCGATCTCACTGCCTTTGCAGATACTCCGTATGCACCACTACTCCGTTTCTGCTTCTCTTTCACCGTAACTTGAGCAACTTTACTTCGTTTCTTAGCAATAAAATACAGCCCATAATTATTTGTTGAAGATGTGAGATTTCCAATAACAAAGAAATAAAATGTTACATTTATCATGCTTACTGTTTACCTTTGTTTGGGATTACCATATTTTATAAAAGTTAATTAAAAATGACAGAATGTATGCAGTTGAGCATAAAAACAGCTTCTCCTTACCTGTTTTCTGTAGAAAAATTCAACATTTTCATATTTTATTGAAAATAATTTCTTTATAAGTAACTTAGAGATTAATAATTATCAGGATAGAGCAAATACTATTTAGGATTTTGAGGGAAATGACAGACAAAAAAAATAACTTGATGTACTAGACTACATTCATCCTATAAACGTTGAGGCTCTATCTTTAAAAGATGCACTGAAAAAAAAAAAACTAATTGATCACTCTTAATTACACATAAATGGAACTCATTAATAGCTTTCAAGATATGAAGGCCAAAGCTTATTTGAAGGTTAATGTAAGCGAAAATCTCTATGCTTCTGTTAGTCCACCCCTCTTAGACACCCTCTTAGACAGATTAAAGCCAAAGCAACAGTTGTTTCTGTATCTCAGTGTGCAGGCCCATAACTCTGCTGTGGTTTAATGAGTGTCAATTCCTGCATCTGGGAGCCTGTCCGTGCTTGTTCTTGTGTGTGTCTGCGTGCGTGCGTGCGGGTGTGTGTGAGTGAATATACTGAAGTTGTTAAAATGCTGAAGTCAGTGAGAAGGCTCCTGATGCATTAAGCTATAATGGGCTACAGGGAGCATGAAACAGACCACATGTGTTTGATGTTCGTAAAGAGAAAGAAACAGGGCAGATGGACTGCTGACTTGACTTAGCCTGACTTGGTTTTGCGCTCCCTTTTTTGCCGTGTTGGCAGTCTATAACAACAAAGAGGAGGACAAGTCCTAAGTATCAAATATTCTTTGTGAAGTAACTTTACTTAAGAAATAAATTCTGTCTCACTGAATATCTCTTTACCGTTGGACCTCTTGGAAACGTGGACATCTGCAACACAGTTTGTTTGGACATGTTTCTTTGAAGCTTCCTTCAAGTCCAGGTATTTTGTGAACAAGTATCAACAAACCTGCAGAGGCAGCATTTAATGTTTTTCAAAATACTTTTAACTTGCTTTTGGTCACTGAAGATTTCATAAGTAAAATTGAAGTTTATTCATATTAATGATGAAAGTCTTATTTTATTAAATTTTGAAGTGAAAGCATCATGACAAAGTTGATGTGTTGACGATAAATCCAGTTCATAGGAAACGATAATACATGAAATACAAAATTGGTTCAGCAGAATTAGACTAGATTTTAATTGTGAAGGTTTAAAAAATATGAACCACTAAATATTTTAAAAAGACATTTATTTGTTATAATTTTTTCAAAACCCCTCTTGGCCCCCGTCTAGAACTGCCCCTGGCCCGCAGGTCTGGGTCTGGTGCATTTTTGCTTACTATGTTTTTTTCTTTATTGATTAGAAGTCAGGTTATCGAAACTGGTAAACAATATTAATAAAATCTTGATGAAGTAATACACTAAATGACCACTGAACAACTATTCATAAAATATTTGTGAATAAGACACAAAGGCGGTAATGTAATGTAAAAAATATATGTATTTATTTAGTGTTAATCTATTAGTTATATTACTTATATTGGCTAATGCTATTATTTCTTAAATATCAAAACGCAAAATTCTCAGCAATAATAATAATCAAACTAAAATCACAATAAGAAACTGAATCAATCATAGCAAAATTATCTGTATCATATCAGCCTCAGGAGACGATTTCTGGAGATGCTGATTTCTGGTTCTTTAGGTTCTGACAGATCTGCGGTTCCTCTCCTGATCCATTCTGTCTGTTACACAGCAGCACATTTTTTTTGTCGATCGATGCACATAGTATCCAGCCTCATGGAAATAGTTCAGCTGATAATGTGTGTCTTTTCACTCACGCCTGTATTTTTAAAGCGATTTTTTTTCTTCTCAGGACATGGAATCGGGTGGAGGATGTTTTAAAAAGACGCGGGTTGATAGCAGCTCACTGCGGCTGCGTAGTGACCAACTCTAGGCAACTGTGATGTTCAGTGTCGGTCCGGAGCGTTCAGGGGTCCTTTAGCTCCCGCCACGACAGTGTAGCTAACCTTAATATTTCCATCCCACCGTCACCCATGAACACAACACCAACATACTTGACTCCTCATTAGGCAACTGGGATGGTTCAGTCTAGACTTATCCAGTTAAGATTTTTACCAGTCTAAGTATTTGATTAAATCATTTGATGGAGTTTTATTTAATTAAAAACTCTGAAATACTCCTTTTGTGTAGCACCAATCAGAAGCACTGATGCCGATGCCAACATTAGTGATTAATTTGACGTTTTATTCTCAGATGTTTATATCGTATATGTCATTATCACAGTTTTATTTTTTTATTTTTTATTTTATTTTTTATTTTTTATTTTTTTAACTGGGTACTAAAAATGGTACTTGGGAAAAATAGTAATGGAGGCCTCTTCAACTGCCAACAACACAACAAGCTTGTTGGGTTGTTGTGTTATAAGCAGGCCTTCAAAACATGTGCAAACTATTTCATTTCTTACTTCAAAATATTAGCTTCAAACATAGATTCAACAAGTTTAAAGCACTAATCTTCATATCTAATTGAATAAATAGAGGTCGATGGGACTAGCTTCTCTTTGACAAGAAATATCTTTTCATATCACAACATTTCATCAAACTCCTTGTGCACAATGCTCTATCTTGACATGTACCTGCTGCTCGTATTCTGTACAGCTTTGCACATCAATTTCACTCTCTGCTCTGGCTTCTTTCCTCTTGGGTTCCTCTTGTCTTTTGCTTTGTGTCACTTCACTAATATGAGAGCAAGGATTCACGTACAGAGCTCTCCCTGTGCAAGAACACACAGAAGCAGCAGACACAAAGATTACAGCAAAGGCCAGTTTCATATTTATGGCTGCACAGGGGTTGTCAGTGTCATTCCAACTTGTGTGTGTGCTTGGGCTTGTTTTTTTTTCCCTCATTGGGATGTTTCCGGGTACAAAGAAAGACTTTTTCAGGCAATCGTTCTCTTTCTTAAGGCTGAAGATGAAGTAACCGAATCCAAGTTAAAGGGATGAGATGCCAGGAAACTGATTAAGGTTTGGTAATGGAGAATAAATGGAAGTCAGCGCAACCTTTAATGGGAGGACATGCTTGCATGTGTAGGCGTGTGGGCGTGTGCATTCGTGCGTGTTTCTTTAGGAGGGCTGTTGTGTTGGTGTATAATACCTCATTTCACTTCAGGTGAATTGGCCATGTCACAAGGAGAATTATTACTTTGTTACTGGAAGGTCTTTTTTAAAATCTTTTTTCTATGAGTTTGTGAGTCTAGGACACTTCAGATGTCACTGCATGTGTGTTATGTTTGTGTGCGTGTGTGTGCAAAACAGATGTTTGAACTCTGTATGACTTCTAAACTAAAGCAAAGTCAATGCTATGAAATAGTTTGCTGCCTATTTGCTGACATTGTATGAAGATTTAGCATTTTTCTGATAGCCGACATATTTTCTGGCTTTTATTCAGAATGTAAATGTCTATGTGAACCACATTAAGCTGCTGCATGCCTTGTCACCACCAGCTGTGCTCTCTGTGGACTAGGTAGGTATTTGAATTGACAAGTAACAAGCAGCATCTCACAGCATGAGCATTCTTTTTTGCACAGCTACTTCTACTGTTTGCCCCTTGCTGCTTGATAAATGGTGTTGATCCAAACCAAGATGGCACCGAGCATTTCAAGTGAGAGCACGCAGTGTGAATTCTACATAGTGACACACCCTAAACCAATACACACGTATGCACTGTCTGCAGCTGTACAATATTCATTTGGAGAGTTTTGGTCCTAAATAAGACCCATGCCAGGGATAATCTTTTAGCTGTAGCATTATAGTGATAAACTCACGCATACTTGTTTGTCTATTCTTTAGAGAAAGCTGATTTTGGAAAGAGTTTGTTAATGATTCACTAAAAAATGGCAAATATGTACCATTAGTTGTAGGATTTTGTCCATAACTCAGTTAAAAGCATTTTTTTCTGCAGCTTACTGAAAAAAACATGGACTAAGAGCCTTAATATGGTCCTAGAAATCATATGTCTTCCATATTCTATTTATCAGAGTTATAAATAGATTATGGAGACAATACAAGGCCCTTTGTATTGTCTTGTTGCTAAAACATGCTATACAAATAAAGTTACCTTTACCTTTAAAATAATCTACGTAAAAGAATTTTAAGTACTTGAACTTGAGCCTTCAAGTTCTCACACTTCAAGACAAGCTATAGAGGCGAGGTTGCCCAAGACCAGTGCTTGAGAGCTACTACCCTACATCTATTAGGTACATTCCTATACAGCACACCTGACTTACATGAGTGGCTCATTGTCAGGCCTCTGCAGAACTGAGTGACATGCTGGTGAGAGAATTCAGTCATTTGACTCAGGTGTGTTGAGGCCACCTGGCCTTGGGTTTCCCAGAAGTTTAGTTTGTAAATATCTGTCTTTCAGTTCAGATCCCAAATTCTAATTCATTTTATGAAACTGTGATATTTATTTTTTCCTTCACTTTGTTGGTAGAATTTTAAAGATAGTGTCAGCTTTTTTGTATGTCTGATAATACTGTCTATAAGGAATCTTTTTACCATGTAGTAATTATGACTACAATGTAAGTCGTACCTGGTACATGAAATGTAACTAGGTAGAAGAGTAACTTGAAACTGTTTTTATTATAAGGGTGCATGTATTGTAGTTGTGCTTGCTGCAGATAGGAGCTGATATATGCTCCCAAAAAACTTAACAGCCTTTAACATGTTTCACAGACTGTTGTTTAAGAGAATGAATTTTAGCTCATTTAAAAGGAAATAAATTTAACTGTAAAGTAATGGCAGGTATAAAAGTACAACTTGACCGAGGCTGAAAAAAGTAGGTGCTCAAAGACGAACATTCCTTAAAATACACTGATAATCTACAATATAAAGTTTTATGGCATGTTCACATGAGGATATAAATGTCAAGAAGAAATATTTGTTTTCAATTTCTCAATAGTTGGCTTTTAAAATAGCTCCTATGCTGCATGTTTCTCCACCTCTTCTCTGATGTCACACTTCATAATGTTTTATAATGTCTTTCATTCTTGTTTTATACTTGAGCTCTGTTGCTACCTTTTCCTCAGCTCAACCAAATCTATGGTTCTTTGTTTCTGTGTAATTGGTCATTTAATTAATCTATTTTAGCTGTCTCTACACAAGTAGATTATTATTGATTTTTCACTTGGCATTCATAATTTCTAGGAGATTCTCTCTCATCCAGATAAACCATTTCATAAGCGGTTCAATTATCAGTTCCTCTGTTTCGTACTTTGTTAGTCCTTCCAGACTTTTCTTTTTTATGAGACTTTTATCTCTCATTTTCTCTCTTCCTTATTTTCCCTTATCTGCAGCTGCAGAGAACATTGCAAATTCAATTATTTTCATTGCAAATATAGTAAATGCTCACAGATGCTCTCCAAAAACAAATTTTCTCTCTTACTCATTTAAAACTTCAAGAATGGCCCATTATTCTGATTTAATTGTACTGAATAAAACCTGCATGGACTTTACAGTCATGCACAATATTGCAATAAGTTGAAAATTATGTATGGCAATTTGGAATAAGACATAATTATAGCTAAGAACTCCTCTGCCTATTCAGTTTGATGGAGGAATTTTAGTATGAATGTGATTTGTATGTCATGTTTTTATAAAAGTCTATTGAATCTAAACAATTTTGTAGCATTCTTATAGTTTTAGCCAACCACCTCAAAGAGAGCTTCTTTTATTCTTGGTTTGAATGTAATTACAGTATTCCTTTGCCACCGTAGCGACTTAACAAGCCTACTTCTTTCAGGCCTTAGAACTCTGCACAGCATGAGTGCCTCTGTGTCCTTTACATTTTTGAGACAGCTTCCGTATAATTGTGTTACACTTTAAAAGTTCTTGCTCCTTCCAGGTTTTTGTAGCAAGCAGAATAGCCAAGGGAATACTTTGAGCTATGCACTAGTGTCTTTTCATTTCCCTCTTTCTGTGTGTGGTTCATCGTCCTTCTTTCACTTCCACCAACTAGTCTATAGTCTGATTTTTTTTTTTTTTTTTTTTGGGTCTTTCTATGGAAGCACATTTTTCTGTAATTAGACAGCGAGATCTAGGTTTATGACATCATTTCTCAAGGGTTATTTAGGGCTAAGGAAAGCCCACACAGTCGATGGTGGTTTGCTGATTTGGCTTGACCTGCTATTTACTTATGGAGATAAATGAAAGTGCGGGAGTGACCAGATGATTACCCAGGCCTCAGAAGCAGAGGGTCTTGGGAAAAATGGCCCTCATAATTATGTAGGGAAATCTGTAATTACTGTCAGTTGTCATATTGTTTGCTGTTACAGGATTGTTCTTATTTTCTCTGTTTGGCCACTTTTCTTACTTTCCCTTCACTCCTTTTACTTTTCCAAACTTCAGCAACAACTTCAATAGAGTTTTTTCTAAGGATTTCTTTAAATATTGTACATTTAACTGTTTTTCCAAAGACTATTAAACCCTTTAAAGATGATCAATTTTACCCCAATTTTACTCTATCATCTTATATGATAGAGTAACTCAATGTCATGGAGGAATAAAGCCTGAAAAGTGTTGGGTGCATTTGTATTCTGAGTAAACAATTTATACCCATAGTATTTGGGGGTTGAAGCTAAAAGCTTTGCACATGTATAGAGTGAAATTATTAACCATTCTTCTTGCAAAATAGCAAGTTACGCAGCTTATATGTGCCTAACCTTACATGTTCATTACAAATAAACCATTTCCAGTCTTCAAAGCATCAAAATGTGCTTTGACCTAAACCATTCCATTGAACCTCTGGCTGTATGTCGTTGTTCTGTCTGCAGCAGTCTCGTGTCATTCATTCAGAAATGACCCTGCTTTAGCTCACTGTGCTTAAGATTTTCAAAGCTTGGGCTATATTGTAACTGTGCTTTAAATCTTTTCACAACCTCACTCTGATGTGTTTCTTCTCCTTTGTGATGTTGTCCATTGAGCTAACAAGCCTCGGGCATTCTGACAAAGATTATGTTAAAATTAAACTTGCAAATGTGGTGGCTTCTGAAGGCAATTGGTTGCACTGGATTTTAGTTTCAGGTTGTTGGAATTGTAAAAAAATTGAAAAGATATAAAATTTTCTCTTATGTAACTATACATTAACATGAGTCTGTTTTGTTAAATCCATTTAAAGTTATTTAAGTTTGTGACTGGATGTGTGGACATTTTTGCAAAGTGTATGGATAACATGCCCTCCTTACATTTGCCCACATTGGAAATAGCACACACATTTGTTGAAACGGATTTTAAGTGGAAGTACTGCACAGTAAGTTAATGAACGTAAAATGACAATGACTCATAAAGCATGTCTATTTTTTCTGTTTAGCTGTAACACTGAGTATTTCATTTTGGCCCACTTATCGTTGTTTCATGTGTTTTGTTATTTGTTATCTCTCCGTTTCTCCCTTGCAATTTTCTTTTCGTCATCCTTCCCTACATAAATATTTTACATCTTTCAAATGAACCCTGTCACCCTAGCTTACAGCATGCTTCACTGACTCATCTCTTTAGAGCATATAATGTGTTTATGTATTAAATGTGTTTGGCCTTTTGTATGAGAGTTAATTTGAATCTGAGAAATAAGAGCTCATATCTAGTGTCTCGCTACATTACTGCACAACCACATCGTTTTTGGTCAGCTCATTTTGAGAATTTGCACAAAAAACCTATGCATATGTATTTTGTCAGTTATATAATGCCATTTATGGTCCCCTTTACAATTGTATTTTACCAAATGCTTGAAATAATATTAATGCTTTTATTTAATGAGTACTTATCCATGTTAACCAGTAGTTCCATTCATGTTAATCCCCACAAATATGCGGCCATCTCTTTCTTCTATTTTCAATCACTGCCACTGAAAGAACAAGAGCTGGCTCCAGTCCAGTGATTTGTTTCAAAGTACATTAACTTGCTTCATTCAATAGCAGTTAATAGCAAGAAGTCATGTGTGTAAAATATGTACTAAACAGGGACCTTACAAGCCATCTGGAATCTTTACATTTTTCACTTGAGCTACGACATGAGTTTATCTTTTCTCCAAGTCAGAATAAAGCTGAGACTACCTTGCTTGGGGAATCAAGGGCGTAAGACTGATGTGTTGAATTAAGCCCCCATTGGCTTGATCCTTTCTCAAGAAACATTAAGAAAGTGAAAACGAATTTTAATCCCCTTTGAAGTGTTTTGTGAAAAAGACTGGCTTCGAGGCATTACTTATAATGATCTATCTGTAATTATTTTCTAAAGAAGCGTTGCATCCCTGTCCAAGGTTTTGCATATGCAACAGTCTTAAAACCATTTCATTATGTAATGATATTGGCAATTGCATTGTCAAATATTTTTAGATCTCATATTTATTTTGTGTTTAAGTTTGTGCCAGGGAATGAAGATCTGACAAAACCTTTTGTGTAAAACTTTCATATACTCACTGCAGTCAGGCAAAATAAAAAAAAGAGGGAGAGATGACAGAAAGTGTTGCTTTCCCTTTTTCTGTCAATCTCTGCTAACTTGTCACTTTATTCTTTGTACCATACATGATGAAACACTAAATGAACCAATCAGACCACTTCATCTTGGTGATTGGAGCTCAGTGGGACCAACACTTGTCTTGCAATGTGAAAGTTCTGGGCTTGATTCCAGCATTCTCTTGCCACATGTCCATTTGCCCCTGGGGAAGGTAGTTGCCTGCCAATCGGTGTGGCAATGTGTGAATGCGTGTGCGTTCACAAGTGTAACTGCATCTCTAGAGTAAAGTGAGTGGTCAGTATAACTATAAAAGTACTGTGTGTATCAAATCTATTTACATGTCAACAAACTGGCTGTAAGCATCTAAGATCAGTAGACTCAGCAATTGTGAAACCCATGGTGCGCTATAAACCTGCATGCTACTTTTCCAGCAGACCCAGGCAGTCTCTGTTGCAGCAATGAGGCCCAGGGCATCACTCAGTCAAATTGAATCACAAATCCTTTCGGGCAAAGGGGACTATGGCTCAGGATAAATGGCTCTAGTGTGTCATGTGATTTTTGCTGATGAATGACCTAGGACAACTGGACTGAATGAACTGAACTGAGGTGGCTGGGCCAGTTGAAGTCCTCTCCCAAGAAGCAGTTAATGATACGTTATCCTGCTTTGAATTTCTTTCTGTAAACATGTATATATTATTTTGATGTGCTTTTTATGATATGTATTTTGAACAATTGAAGCCTACACATTTTTACTTGCAAATTTAGCCATTTACTTGACGTGGGTAAATTAGCAAAACATGATTGTTCTGCCCTTTGGTGTTTTGTCGTCCGTGTGGTGTCCTTTTTGATGAATGAATGTTCGCTCAGTGTGTTACCCACTGTTTTTAAGCCATCAGTCCCTTTTTTTTGTGCTCTTTGGATTTATAGATGTTAGTTTATAATTAAGACTTCCTTGTCTTTATTCTTTTATTCCCTTTTTTCTTCCTCCAGTCTGCCATCTCCACCTACTTTCAGCCTCTCTGCATCTCTACCCAACTCTATTGCCTCAGTTGTCTTGATTTAGTGCTGTTGGTCTGCTTGTCCCAAAGCCCTTTTTTTCACTTTGTTATATAAATTAGCTGGCAGTCTTCCTCAGGCACTGGCTGTGTTGATTTTGAATGACGTAAGTAACTGTTGTTTAAACCTTGGACAGGGAGCTGAATCTTCTGTCTTCTCAGATCGCTTTTTCTGAGCATGTTTAGGTTGTACCTAAGTTACTATTTGTGTGTATGTGTTTATTTAAGGGGGCATTTGAGAACCATCCTTTCGAATGTTTATTCAGTCATGCATAGAAAATTAAAGTTGTTATGTTCCAGTCAAATGCCACTTTGCTCTGTCTGCTTTTTGGCAGAATACATAAAACACTATGCATGTGACTGCAGTTAGTGGAGCAATGCCTAACTCCTCTGAATCACTCAGTGAAGCAGCGATGTGTGCCCACAGGGTACGTAGGCAGTCCAACCAAATCAAAGTGAGGTGTTCCTCTGAAGGGATGAGAGCTCAAGTCATCTGACATTCCCTGTGTTTATCCTACAGCTCATTGTGAAAAAGAATCAGTGATGAATGAGACAACCAAGAAAGTGTTTCGCTGTATGCAACATTGCCACATAGAAGCAATTTGACAAAACAGAAAGTTAGATGTTTCTCTACAAGAAATGCATTCAATTTGAAATAATATTCATATATTAACATAGTTTAATTATTTGCTTACACTTTCAAAGATTAAAAGACATAAAGTGGGCCCTGTGAGTAAAATAACATAATGATAATTTGTGACATCACAGAAGAAAGAATAATCAAAAACACATTGTTGAAGTTGGCCTATGAAACAGCATAGTAGTAAGTCACCCAATTTGTTAAAAAAAGCTGCACAATATATTGTATCTTTATTTATGTATTTATTTATGTATTTATTTATTATTTCAATAACATGTACATAATGCTATTTTATAAGTGGTACAGTATTTTAGGTCATTGTTGCTGAAGAGCATTTTAAAATTATGACATTTTATTTGGGAAAATATATGTACATAAAAGGTGCATTTTAATGGTAACACTTTATCTAAAAGTTGTTTGCTTATTTTTGGCTTTTTAGGAAGTGTCATTTTGCGGTTTCTGTAAAAGCATGCAGCATATAAAGGCATTTTGCAGAGTGGTCTATTACTTCTTTTGGAGCCAAATGTGCTGTGGTTCTTAAAAGAGGCAGGTTTCCAACACCCACAGCACCCATTTTGCAAATTGTAGCTGAGTCTCCTCTCCCCTAAGAACACAGCACCTAATGCACTGATGCACTACAAATAAGCTTTTTATTCATAGACTGTTCTTCCACTTTTGTTCCCAGGCGATTATTATTTTATTTCTACCCATCTTCATAGGAATTTACTGGAAATAATTCTCTCTTTCCGAAATTATGCTCTTGTGGTGATTCACAGTATTTTCACTTTTCAATGGACAATGTTTAGCTTGACCTTTGGGCGATTTTCTTCATGTTTGCAGTTTTGTTGTGGGATGGTCGGAGTAAATATTTTGTTTCTATTTTAATTTTCTGTAGACACTAAGGAAATGACTTATGTAAATGGTTCTTGTATGTGTGTGTTGGATTTTGTTTAAGTACGTCCCAAGAAACAAAAGAAGGCCAAAGAGGTTCAAGCTTACTCCTAATTTATTTACTATGTATTCTTTGATTTATTTCCTATAATTACAATTATGTTTTATGAAAATGGCACAATACCCACAATCAGAACCCTGGTATCCAAGTGACCCGCTGAGCCCTTGCAATGTGATTCTGTTTTCAGTTCCAGTGAAACATGTTATCACCAGCAGATCCAGGTGACACACTGTATCCTTATCTACTACACCGTCTATCTAAATTGACATAATCTTTCCAACACGCTGTAGTGAGCTTTCAATAAAATGTGTCTCGTTGGATAAAAAAGGAAATTAATGGTTTCAGTTCAAGGCTCTACAATTTCCCCTTTTTGTTGTTGTGGAAAGCTCTGGAGGCATGTCTATCTATTGTGTCCGAGTTACATTTTAGTCTGTAGTCTGAATGAAATTAATAAATACCATACCATACCATACCAACTTAATTTATAAAGCACTTTAAAACAACCACAGCTGAAACAAAGTGCTGCATGTGTTTGTGTGTGTCAGAGTATAGAAACACACAGGCAATATCTGCTTTGATGAGCAGGTTTGTCCTTGCAATTAAACCACCCTGCTGCATATCTAAAATCTTAAAAAGATTGTGCACTGCAACAGATCTTGGTGATAGAAAAGTCTGCCCCGACAGTAATGACAGCCCTGGAGTTAGTATAGCAGTGTGTAAAGGGAATCTGTTGTGCTTCTTGGAAACATTTACACTAACAGGACTCTGCTAGGTTCATGTCTCTTTCTCTGGAGCAAAAAGAAGCCTCTTTTACTTCTTCCTTTTTTTAACTTTTACTCTTTCATGCAGTCCTTGTTCCTTTTCTACTTCTAAAGATGCTTAGTAGAGACCTCACCCTGGGAGCTGTCTATTTCTTGCCCATGGACCAGCTTTCATGTTCAGTGACTTTACCCAGGACTGCTTCTCTACGAAACAAGCACTGATCTCCTCTTGTCTTTTTACACTATGCGATGCTTTATGCTCCCACATAGTAAAACATTAATATTGATCTGTCATATTTGGGCTTTGTATTTACATGGTTGTTTTTTTTTTTGTATTTTTAATTGTTTTTATAAGAATGAGGAAGGTTTTTATGACATTGTTTTAGGTTTCTTTTTGCTTTGACTAAAATCAAAATACCCTCAAAAGATCAAATGATAAATTGACTGACATACCAGTTCTCCCATTGCAACTCAGAAGCTGCCTAACAAATCTGAAGTTAATTAAAAGGGCTTTTTATGTTGTCTAATTTCAGAACAGTGTAGTTTACATGGTTAGATGGGCATGGGGGGAGAGTACAATCTGACCTACAAATTATGTACTTTGTAGTTCAATGTAATGCATCTCTAGGCTGCAGCTTGTCAGACCAGTGCTGACTTTGGTCCTTGTGTTAAAGTCTGTTGCTCAGAGCAAAGCACCTTTTTATGTAACTAAATTTAAAGGGCGAAAAGCAGGAAAACCATGCAAAGTGCAGTGATAAAATAATTAGCTAGTGATATAGCACAGAATATTGTTGTGTTTCTAATGTGTTTTATAAATTGTAAAAAATATCTTTTATTTACTCATTTTATGAGTATTTTATTCATGGCTTTTATCATCATTTTTTGAAAATTAGAATATTCACATGAAAGGTGAAAAATTAATACAAATTTAATTAAGATTTAAAAGATTTTAAATATTAATTTTAAACATTAAAATGTAATGTAAAATTAAATACTAATGTTTAATGTACACAAGGTGGTACAGTGTACAACAGTGTACTCTCCATGTGATACACTGGGGACCTGTTCAGGGTGTACCCTGCCTCTCTGACAATGGCTGCTGGAGGCATCTACAAGCTGAAGAGTTGTTTTGGAGGCATGGAAAAATGGTTTTTCTATAGCTGAAAGTGAATGTGCAGAATTTGCTGAACTTTCTTGAAGTGCATGTTTGGTCAAATAAAAAGAAGCAAAGCTTTTTGCTAGAATTACTCTGGAGTGAAACAGAATGACTCAGTGGAAAGTACTTGATGGTCCTTGTTCATTATGGTGGGGGATCTATGAAGTTGTGACCTTTTCCTCTTAGAAAGGCTTTCAGAAACTTGCTAGTCAGCAGGGCATTGTGGATTCTTGGAAATACCAGTTCCAAGAATCCATATTTTGTGGATAAATTTTCAATAAACCTGTTTAGGCATCTTCCAAGCCCTGGAAATGTAATCAATTCAACTAAAATTTACTTCTGTTGTGCATGAGAAATTTTCATCAGAGACAAAATCAGCCTGTATCTCTGTTTTATCAGTCCTAAAACTGTCACGTCTTGTGGTATTTTAGCCCTGAATATTTTTAGCAGGTGTCAGACTGGATTAATAGAGGAGTAAAGGAGAAGAGAGCTTTTCAAGTTACACCTTCTCTTTAAAATATATTTTCCCTTTAATTCTTTCAGTCTCTCCTTCATCCTAGGAGAAGAATGAATAACCATCCACCCTTTCAGCAAATCCCTGTGCCCTGTGTGTCTCCCTCTGGCCTCTTTAAATGCTCTCTCCCTCCTCTTTTCCTCTCCCTTCGACTCAAGTCTAGGAGGATAACCATCTAGCTTTTCAACACAGGCCAGCTCTCTAACGTCTGATTGTGGAAACAAAGTGCCATTCTTACACACACAATATGTCTTTTTATCTTCACAAGGACTTTGCATTGAGTTTCATTCATTTTTCATTCATTTCTACGGCCTATCCCTGATCCAAACCGCAAACCTAAACCTAATGCAAAAGGCATAAAGCTAAGATGAGAGGTGCACAAGAGAGCAAGATTAGTTTGGAAGAGCCAAGAGCTGCTGTTGTAGCTGTGTGCTTCAGAGTGCACATTTGACAAGCATTTAAGTTTTTCATTGAGGAAACTATGAAAAGCCCTCTTTCAAGCCTAGACTGATAGCAGGACTAGACAGAGTATTACAGAGTGAAAGACAGAAACATTCCTTTACACATCTTGTGCATTTACCTGTCAGATCTTTGCAATAAAGATGTTCCCACCTGGGCGATATGCCAGGTTTTGAATTCTCCAGGACTGCAGAGCTGTCTATAACAAAAAGACAAAAATATTAAACACCTAAGACTGCTTTGTGGTTAAATGAGAAGGAAAGATTTTCCGTTTTTCTTTGTTCTTTTCTTAAATGACACCTCATAGATCCATATCCCTGCACTGTGTACTGCTCACATAATTCCAATAGTTTAACAGTTTTTTTTCCAAATGATCCATTCCAGCTAAACATTTTCACATCCCGAATCAGTTCAATTTGACAGCATCAGAGAAGAGTATTCTGCTTTGGTTTAATACTCTGCCCTAATAGAATGCTTGATAAGTGCTTATGGAGATGGAACTTTATGATATATATGTCAAACTCAGTCATGTTCTCACACCTATTTATGTTTATAGCTTCTAGTGTGCTTGAACTTATAAAGAATGTTGATTACATTATGTGATGGAAAGAAAAACTCAGAAAACAGTTGTTTAATTATTATCAATGTCTTCATCCCAATTTTTAGCAAGTCCATTAAAAAGTTTTTTTAACTACTTATGACAGATAAAACTACTACTGGATTGTAGACTTTTTTCATAATTTCTAACTATTGTTTTAGTTTATTTTAATTCAGATCTTAAAATTTACATTAAAATTACATAAACTGACTTTATATTGTCATGCACCACTGCCTTCTTGGAGATAATGTGGCTCAGTTTCCCATAAGTCTGCCTTGTGCTATCCCACAACAAACACAATAACCTGCTATGCATAATTTGTATCTGGTCAAAGTGTGTGCTGTTTGGAATCATGCAGGAGATGTGTGACATCCAGGCTGGTGGCCTACATACAGTAAGAACAATTATTTTGTGGCCTGGTTTACTGAAATGAACTTCTGTGGTGAAATGGTGCTCTGTGCAGTTTCATAGGGAGTCATTGTGTTTTGAATATAGTGCCAAAAAACATCAACCACATATTCTGATTTCCCTAAATGTCTTAATCTTTTTCTTGGGAGGTAATTGCCTTCCGATGATGTGTGTGTTGGATATAATTATCCTCTGTCACTTTTTTTTTTTTGTTTTGCTCTATTTTCTTGGCTGCCAAACTCTTGTTACTGCCTCACACTCTGGTGTCTTGGCATCTGACATTCATGTTTTTGTTTGTTTCAGTCTCTTTGGTGTCAGTTAGCCATGCCTATCCATCTGTTGTCAAGACATTTCAGTGATTCACAGTGACAAAGAGGGCCTAAAGTGTTAGCCTGCCCTGACCTGACTTCAAAATAGACAGCTTGGCATGCACGCTATTCTCACGCAGCTTCGCCAAAACAGGGCTTTCCTTGTACAGTTTTGCTTCCCATGTCAAGCCTTCTTTCAGATAACACTTTCAGAATGACTCACTGGTTAACTGACATCTGAGCTATCATGAGGGACCAATCATTAAATCCCATGGCCATCATCATTACATATTTGATTGTCAATTTGCAAGAATGTGCTGCTGTGTTGGTAATTTATGCTGTGATTGAGCCTTTCATGAATGTTTATTTTATTATAATGATAACATGCAAGAGGTGTAGACAGAAACATGCAATTTACATACTTAAAATGTTAAGAAATTCAACTCTCTTGCTGCCTTTGACAGGTGATCACACCTGTTTATCTTGATCTATATTAAAGCTCGACAGATGACATGAAATTATATAATTGAGAGAAACGCCCCAAGGTAATGACTGTTGACTAGTTAAAGCCATTAATAAAACAAGTCAGTTTTTGAAGATCTGGGCAAGTGTGGATTTGCTGTCTGAAATCCCAGTATCACTGGCTAGATTCCCAGCCAGAGGCAAGGGAAAGAAAGGGGGGAGATGGCGTGTGCTTGTGTGTGTGGGAAGTGAGTTGGGGGAGTAGGGAGGTGGGTGTATGCAGAGAGAAGAGAGAAAAAAAGATGACTGAACTGAGGGAGGAAGTAAGAAGGGAGTCTCTCCTTTGATCTGAGTGAGGCAAAGAAAGTCAGTCATGTTCTCTCCAAGAAAGGATCAATAGGCAGATCATCCAGCATTTAGTGCTTATCTGAGTCATTATTGGGATTAAAGAAGACCTGATCAAACATTTGACAGCTTTTCTCTCTGGCTTTGAAAGACTTAAAACAGAATAACAGGGGCGTGTTTTTGTATGTCTGAAGCCGATGACTGATAGATTTTGAAGAGTGGTGGCAAAGATGCACAGATCGCTGGATTGCAGTCAAGTGTTATATTATGTGTCATTTGTGCTCCTAATTTCCCTTTATCGGTACTTAGATCACAGTACTCTTGTGCGCCATGTTTTGATCATTTTCCTCATACCCAATTTTAAGAATCACATTAGAAAAGGTTTATGGAACTGGCAAAGTTTGAACGAACCTCCCCAATTTAGCAGAAAAGCACACTTTCACATATACATTTTAAGATATTTTGAAGATAACTTCATAATATATTCAATGTTATGTTATTCTGAAGCATCCCTCTGTTCAAAATGTTGCACACAATGTATGAACTTGGTCATTTTCTAATTTGGGGACGCCCAAGTTATTTAAATGAGCACAAGGCCATTTCGTGAATTATTTATTCATATTAACCCCCTTTCCTGGCTATTCAAGATTTTGGATGAGTGTGATAGAAAGTGAATTATGTAGTTTTTTCCACTCCTCTATGAGATTGTACCTCCTAGAAACTAGAAAAAAGTTCTGTGAAGTGTTAATGAAGCCCTTCATTAACATGAAGCAGCCTGCATCATTGCTCAATCTTTTAAACAAGGTAATACTGATGTGGTAATTATGTGCATCTTAATGCACAAACATGCACCAGTCCCTTTAGCCACACCCTTAATTATGCAAATTGTAAAATGGAAAGTGACTTGCTCTGATAAATATTGGCGTTCTTACAACGTTGAATCCATTAGTTCAAATCTGTATTTACAGACACCTGATTTGAAGAAAACATTTTTAAATGTGTGAAAATGTTTATTTTGAAATGACTTTTTCTGTAACTCTCTTTTCTCAGACTTGCTTGTCTCCATATTGCTTTTTTTAAATTGAATGTTGTACATGCTCACTTTCCCATTCTTCATCAGTTTGCTGCTACACCAACATGCACCTCCAAGTTCCCGTCTCAGACCAAATGTGTTCTAGCTGTTGCTGCATTGACAGGCTCTGACAACAGCAGGTCAACTCCTCTGTGTCAGCTACTACACCGCTGGACATCATAGGGCAAGGGGAAACTGGCTACTTTGTTTGTTATTTCACCAGCAGCAGAGAGTCCTGTCACAAGAAGAACATTGCAACTGAATAAGAGTCCAGGCTTTCTCTCTCTCCCACACACACAAGCTCACACATCTACACATAATCATACAAATCTTACCCTGTTGTGGCTTCTTTGTTTTTGCCAGTTAGCTAATTTTCCTCATCTATGCTCCTGCTTTTAAATAATGCTCCTGCTTTAGGCTTTGCAAGATTTATATAAGAATGCCATGTTGATTCATTTAATATGAAGATTGTGCTAATAAAATGATATTTTCATGATATTAAAGCAAAAGTATGTAAAATACTTTTACTAAATAGTTGAGCTCTTTATTGACTGAAAAACTTATTTTTACAGATTATGTTTTTTACTTATTTAATGTAAAAATCTTGAAATATTTTTACTCAATGAAACAGAAATTATCTTCTGAGAGATTTTTCTATTAGTTCCTGCAAATCTAAATTCAAGTCATTCATCTCTGCCTGTTTCTTTTTCAGTTCTAAGCTTGTAAATGACTAATTTCGTGGAAACCCACTTCAAATAGAACTGAGCATTATACAAGATGAACTATGGGCTTAATTGATAAAGACAAGTTCAAAGCAACAGCTGCACAATGGTTGGCTGGTGGTTGTCACCTCAAAGCAAGAAGGTCTCTGATTCATGAAGCCTTGCCTGGGTGAAGTTTGCATAACCCTTTCTTGTGTGTTGTATTTCTATTTTCCTTGGCGCTGGAAATTCTTGTACTGTGTTTAATTTGTCCCAATGGTCAGAGCTGAGTGTGTTCAGTTTGCAAGTAAGAAAACCAGTGGGATTTGTTAATTGCTTTAGTCAGTGAACAAACGAACAACTATTAGCCAAACATGCAAGGGATGCACCAAGTAGAGTTTTGTGGTCTGTTCTGTTAAGTCTGCCTGCAATATTCTCTATTTTTATTTGAATCAAATGAAATGTCAGTCATGATGTGTGAGACAGGATTCTGTGTAAAACTGGGGTCATACGTTGAAACAAAGACAAATGTCAGACTGCTAATAAAATATAAAAAAGAGCAATTAAGAGTATCAGTTAAACCAACTTGAATGAATATCAGACATTCCTCTTTAGAAAATACAGTTTTTTGTTTTTTTTCATACCAATTATAGCTAACTTTGCCTTCTCCCTTGAGCAACAATTTCCAACCTAAAGAGCACTGTTAGAACAACTTGGATTTACAGACTCCACAGATATCTATATAATATTTGTGTATTTCTTAGCTTCCAACTGATACTTCTCTTTTTTCATATTGCTGCCATAATATGGCAGTTATTGAACATGAAGCATGAAGCATTCTGGTATTGTCAAAATTCATTCTGACTTGGAGCACTGAGATTTCAACTTCTGATTACAAATTGAGTGCCACATAAAGACATAAAACTTGTCTTGGTAGAAAACTTATGGTATCAGTAAGTTTTTTCTACAAATATTTCTGTTTTGAAATCAGAAAACAGAGTTTTTCCATTGTTATTGCATAGTTAGAGAAAAAAAAAAAACAATAAGCCAGAAATGGGAAAACTCATCTGCATTGCCTCCTATAGACCAAGTTACCTTTGTGATTTTCAGAGTTTTTGACAGCACATTATAGATCCAGAGATGCTACAGCTTAACTTTGTGAAAAGATCATCTGTCAGTTCTTTAACATCCTCCTTCCTCTCCTTGTTTTTCTCAGACTTCTAGGTTTTATAAATGTGTGTAGTTACACTGAGGCGTCAGTCTATTTTCTACGCTTGATGTGGCAGGATGTTTTGTCTGATATGTGCCAAGTGTTGAGCTCTACTGTCAAAAGCTCTTAAGGGATCATCAGTGAAATACCCACCTACGTACACCTGAAAACAGAAAAAACAAAACTTCTGTGCCTAGAAATGAGGTCAACTCCCAGCAGTTCATTCAATTTATTTAGAGGTTGTATGTTATAGCACGTCTACACTACATCAGGAAGTTAGGTTTCTTTAAGATAACTTTAAATGACCCCTTCTCCCACCAGTCTCTCCTATTTTTTTGCAGTTACACTCACACTGACAATCAATCTGTCAGGAATCACACTGGGGAGATCAGGTTAAGGCATGCCTGTCACTTGCAAAAGAAGCGTGGGTTAGATTAGAGGTATGAAAAAACTAGGACAGGATGTTGAAGGTTTTTCCTCATAGTTATGAACATGTTGCAAAGATGTAGAGTGCAAACCTACATTCTAGTTCAACTTAGTGAATTCTCATGTTCCACAAAAAGCACAAGTAGCTATATATTTACTAAAATATGTGAGAATAAATGATAAAGATGCCAATAAAGATGGCAAAACTGTGATGGATAAGGTAATATTCTCGTCAGTGAACTACTATCCCAGATTGACCCTCACTTTGTACCTGCTAAGTGCATGAGACAGGCTGCTGCTTTCAGTTAATGTAGGTGGCATTCACACTGTTCAGTTATTTATCAACCACAGTCTGTGCGTGTGTGTATTTGTGTTTGGGTTAGGTGTGTTTTTGAATGAGAGAGAAAATCAGAGGCTCAGAGCCAGAATTGTGGCTTTTGCAAAATGTGTGCAAAATTGTGTTTCAGTGTCACTCCATGCACATCCTATCGGACTGGAAAGTCAAGCATGCATCTCAGGACTATACCAACTTAATTACAAAACCTGTTGTAATCCATCATGCCCCCTATATTTTATAACTCCCTTTAGAAGAGTGCAAAACTGGTGCTTTCTTTGCACATACCCTGTGACTCATTTGAAATGTTGCAGGAATGGACTTCTGGGCTTAACATTTATATAATGCATTTCATGGACTTGATAGTGCAGTAGAAAGTTTCAGTTTAGATTGAAGCTATTTCTCGCCCAGTTACATTCTTCCTCTCACACCATTAGAAATTGCCCACTTCAATTAATTTTGTTCAGTAAACGATGAGATTGTATCACTAACTCCCAAGGGTGATGCTCTAGCATCTGGCTCACATCTGCTGTGGCTTAAGATTATGTAACAGGTTGAGAGATGCATGATTCATAAAGTTTGAATATTATGCTTCCTCTTAGTAAATGTATTTTTCATTTTTTTATTTTTTTATTTATGAACAGGAAATGTATCTTTTTGGGTCTCGTTTTACCTTTGGAACTGCCTTAATTCTTTGCTGAATAAATTCAATAGTGTCATAAATGTGGGTCAATGTTAGAATGAAAGCATCACATCAGCAGATCTGTTGGCTACATGTCCATAATGTGAATTATGGATCTGTTCTATCACGTCCCAAAGATATTCTATAGAAAGTTCCAAGAAGACCCGACTGGAAGTAAGGCAGCTCAGAAATGTGCCATCATGGTAGGCAATCAGTAAACAGCGCTACATAGGACATTAGAGAGACTTAAATTAGTTTTTTCTGCTCTTCACTACTAATCGCAGTAAATGTGCTATTGCTATTAGCATATAGCAATAGCACATCTTATGAAAATAGGCAACAAGTCATTCATGCTTCCTGAGTCATGAAGTAAGAAGGGTCATGATGTAATTGACTATGATCATGAGAATTATCTGCATGTCTGTTTGCATTTTAAATGTATGAAGTTGATCCGTTCCCCAAAACTTTCTTTCAACTGTACACATTCTAGATGAAAGCACTCAAAACACAAAAAGGGTTAATAATAAGATGCCTGATTATTAACCAGAAGCAGAAGAGTCTTCTTCTCTACTACCTGCTATTTGTGATGCAAAATAAACAGTCAGAATGTAAATTTGAGTGCTGCTTATTAACATTATGCAGATATAAATATTGTCACATGAGCAGTGATCACATATACAGGAATCCAGCAGAAACTTAGTGTCATTTAGATTTATTTGTTCAAACACAAGTGTTGCAGCAAGAAGAAAACATGTCTTTACACATGTACATTTTATAATTATTTGTCATACTTTATGCTGTTGGATCTGTCATAAGTCTATTTGTTTTCTTTAAGAAAGTACTTTATAGACAATCAGTTCAATACAAGATTGATTGACTGAATGCATCACAGTTTTAATTTTGGTGAGCCAGTGTAAATTGCAGCCTCACTTTTCTATTCTAGCTAACAGGGGCAGAACTGAGTCACATCTCCTGTTGCTGTAGATTCGGGGTGTCCAGCTCCTCCTCCAACATGCATAAGTGTTTTCTCAGTGTAACAAGTGGTATGCCTAATAAAATGACTGTTGAATGTGGAATAATTGGTAAGCCTAATTTATTTAGCACCTTTCAAATGTTGCTTACTAAATAAGCAAATGATAGTTTAATCCTTTAAAGTCTGAGAAGTCAGACTTTCTCTGTAGGTGTTGAAGGGTTGCGCAGCATAAATCTGTTTCAGATGAGACTGATGAGATCTGTGTGGGTAGATATGGTCTGTACTTTAGCAGAAACATGCGCATGTTCACAACAGCTTGAAATTTACAGGGAATACACATTTATAGTTTTCTTTTACACCTTCAGATAATGCTTTAGGAGCTTTTCTCAAGAATTGCTCTATGTTCCTGTTACGCTTCAACAGCACTATTTATTTCCATACAGATTAAATTAATACAATACTATTTAACACATTTAGTCTTATTGAGTTTAAATAGTTTCTTACACAAACGTTTCCTTAATTAATTATTTAAGTGAATGAAAAGTCCCTTTTTCTGCATAAATATACAAAGCAGCACTATTTCCTCTGCTACTGTATTGTAGTAAACATATAGACAGACATATCTGATCATTCACCAGAGCAGAAACACAGTGAACTTGAAGAACGTAGTGCATTAAAGCAACTGACCAAAGTGGTAATGTGTTATAAATGTTGTATAGCTGCCATCTAGTCTGGCTGGAGAAAGCTATTTATGTGACTCTGTGTGTCTCACATTACCAAGCTGAGTATCCAGGGTCTGTAGGTGACAGACGGGGTAACCTGTGGGTCATCTTCTGTGTTTGAACATTTGAGGCTTAAAGAAAGCCCAGCTCAGCTTTTAGACTGTTTTCTAGTTAGAAAGTGTAATCTAATTTGAGCTTCTTGTTAGAATGGTGTGTTAAATGTCAGTGTGTGCAGTTTGGGGATGAGTTGTCAACTTTTGCTGCAAAACAACCTTGTTGTTCTTCATGTGTTTAACCCTAATCCACTGTTCAAGAGTATGTGGGTGTGAGCATTTGTGCAATTCCTGGTTTTGCATGAATCCTATCTATGGCACAGGCAATAATCCACCAAGCTGTGGACACACTCTGGCCACTGGCTGGATTAGGTTGTTAATCCCTTTGGTCCCACAGCAAACACACACTCGCTCACATATAGTGCACATTGTTGTTTGAATCCCATCAGTTATATGCTGTCAGTCAATACCAAAAGCCATTTGTGGTGTCCTTGTGATTATTTTCTTGCTATTTTGTGAAATGTTTTTGAGGAAAAAAGTATTCATAAAATGTTCAAATGTAAAATTTGATTTTTTGATACGTGGACTTTACTCGTTGTATATCTAGAATGGAGTTTATCTTGACTTTTAGCTCAACATGTATCTACAACGGGTTTTTTTTTCAGTTTTTGAGACTGTTAAACATCTTGATAAGCAGAAAATTATGTATGCTAACAAAAAATAATTACTAAAATGCTGAACTGGGATCTGGTTGGAATCTCTGGATATCACATGGGTAGGAGCTTCATTGGATCATTTCAGAATGACAAGTTCCTCTGGGTTCCATTCTGGGACCTTTCTGGGACCTTTACTGTTTTTGTTATATAATCTTTCTTTAAGTCTGTTAAATCATTTTGGAGAGTTTTCCACTCTTGTTCAAGTGTTTTCCACTAGGGGTTCCCAATCCCAGTTTTTACCACACAGAATACAAGTACTTCAGTTAAGTTGGTACTTATGCTTCCCAAATAACTTTGTTTGTTTGACCAGATCATAAGTAGAGCATGATATACAGATTGTTCCACTTCTTTATCAAATTACTCATCAAAACTTGCTTTTTTGCTAGAGTTTATGTTTATGGCAGGACCCTGACCCAAAATTTGAATTATTTGCTTAGTGGTGTAGTTGGGCTCAGACTTCACATATGTGATACGAGAAAGCCAAAACAAAATGCACAAAAACATAGTTTTAAACTTTTGCTGTGATACGTACGCTTGTTTACATGACACTAGTAACTAGAGTCTCTCACACCAATACTTTTTGAAACCATGTCTCAAAATGCACTTTTCTGTAACCTTCAAAGGTGTGAAATACTTTCCAGATGTGAACACACAGCTGCACAGTTGCAGAGTTTATTCTATGCATGCCTTGGCAGTTAACAATACAAACAATGGTGGATAGCATTGTGCTGTGTTGTGCTACTTACTATGTTCAGCTTAACACAATTATTGATGAGAAATATAATGTTCTATATGAGCCCTTCTTTCATGGGAGATAGAGATACTGTATGTTACCGTTAACTATGAGATAGAAACTAGTGAGGTGGAAGCCAAGGGTCAAAAGAGTATATGCAGTTGATGACATGTTAAAATCAGATCCCCATCTAGTGATCTGGAAGGAGAAATACAGCGCAAGGTGTCTTGACGGTGCCATCTAAATGTCAAAGGTTCCTCTAATCAACATTTAAAATATGTCATTATCAGTCATTGGTGTAGTGTTGACGTAGACCACATAGAGGAGTAGGCAGCGTACACTGTTGAGGAAGGAAAGAAATTAAGGTCCAGATGTTCATCACTTTGTAACCCCTAATTTACACTCCATCTGGCTTCACTCTATGGCACATTTTGCAGGCGTTTCAGAGTCCCTCAATTTCCACTGGTGGCGTTCCTTCTCCTCTCCAATTTACCGCTAACAGCAAAGGTGCAACAAGAAGCATACGCGGGAAATGAGGGATTGTACATTAAAGCCAGAGATAAAAAGGATGAGTGGTGTCATATAAAATACTGTAGTTCTCAAGTTCCAAAATTAATATTTTCCCTCCATCGGTCTCCCATTTTGTTTGCCTTGACTGGCTTGCCTGCTGTGACTTGCGGAAGAAACTTAATAGGTTTCTGAATTAAAGCCACATGCTTTGTGTGTACGCATAGTAATAGTTGATACATTCGGATATATGTAAAAATATACCCATAATTTTATTAATATAACTAGTTTTTGGGCAAATATAGTCTGTTTTGGTGAATTGTTCTGAAAATATGAATTTTGGCTTCGGTGTTCGTGCAGATTCAACTGAAGACAATAATGGGTGCATATGTACTGGGGAGGCTGCACCAGGATGGCACAGAATGGAGCTGGATGCAGAGTAAACCAGGGAAAACAAACAACAATAAATGCCCATGCAGCTTCACCTTGTTCTGCTTCTAACAATCATATATTCTAGATGATAAAAGCTAATCTACGGGTGGTCTAAAAATAGAAAGAGGAAAAGCTTAATTAATTAGATATAACATGTTGCCCCGTTTGTTGGGAGCTTATCTAAGCACAGAAGGGAGTCTGCTTGTTAAGTGTCCTCTGTGCTTACCTTGAAAGAATTGACAGTTTTTTTAAACAGTGGCTAATCTCTACCTCTAGTCCTACTTGTTGGACAATCTTACATACGAATAAAAAATAAGTATTGCAAATAATTACTGTACATTGCAGTGACAGAAAGAACAGTCCTAAGATGGATCTCACTTTAAAAGTAACTCAGCTGCACAGCAACCCAATTTTGTTTCACAGACTCCCAGAGCAGTGATGCTTTCTTAATTTCCTGTCTTCTCTCCTTCCCACTTTTCCCACCATCTCTAAAAGCCTGTGACTGCTGGTCTCTCCCATGCTTTATCACAGTGTGTGTGACCTTATTCTGCCTTTTGAGATTGCAGTTTAATAGAACCCTTCCTCCCTGATGAACAATGATAAGCTAATGATTCAGAAATTTAGTAGCCATATCTGCCTAAAGAAAAGCAAAAGGAAGTGGTGATAAAGGACCAAAGAGGCCTTAAAATGTACAATTAATTACTCTGAAATTGCCCGAACAAAACTTTCTGAGGGAGGTGTATTTATGGAAAAAGTTTCCTTCTTTCTTGTGCAAAATTGTGGTACAATAAGAACTGTAAGTTAGATATTTTTGTTTGCTGCTTACATGCTCTTATGATTTGAATATTAAAGGCTGTAACTTCATTTTGGAGTAATTTCAAAATTCAGCTGAGGAGATGGAGATGTTTTAGGTGGGGAGGGGGGTGGCATGGGTGTGGCTACATGCGCATTAGTTGTGCAGAGTGCTTCGTTACACAAACTTTCTCTTCCTCAATGGGTTAGATGACTTCCTCTTCTATTAATGTCAATACGGGGGTGTTTTGTTCTGACATTTATGACTCCCTTAAAATATGTAATTTTTACACAGGACTGATTCATCCATCAAGTTTGGTGAGTTTTTGTATAGATTTAGACCTCCAAAAAGCTTGTTCATTCGACAAAAGCATAATAAGAAGAAACGGTGTGAAAACAATGTGCTTTTGCAGCACTTTCACTGCCTGGCCCTTATAACACGACTTTGTATCAGTTGTGTTATTAGGAAAAAATGTTTTTTTTTTTTTTTTTTTTTTTTTTTATTGTTCAAACAAACTGCATTTGGTAGTACTCACTGGGAAGGGAACTGGATATTGTTTGTCCTAATGTATTTGCAAAAAAAAAAAAAGTGAAAAAATACTACCGGCGCAACTTAATTTTTTTTCTAGGTAAATGCTAGAACTGCCACAAGGGTGGTAAGAATATATTATTCTAAGTATTTAAACTTAATTTCAAAATTCAGCTGAGGAGATGGAGAGGAACTCACCACCGGATTCATGTTTTAGGTGGGGAGGGGGTTTTAGGTGGCTATTTTCAATGAAGCTAATAAAATTATGTACAATTTCCAGTCGGTGTAGACCCCCTCTCGTCACCTGGCACAACTCCTGCTGCAGATGTCAGAGGTTTTATTTTTAGAGCACCATCTCTGCACTTGGCACTCCCCTTCTTTTTGAGCTTGCTGAACTTTTGAGTCCTGATGGATTAGCCTTCCACCTTCTATTACCTGCCTTGATTGCTGTATCCTCTCCATAAAATCTGCACAAAACTCCTCTCCAAGTTGCTGCAGAAATGTATATGCAACAGAACATGACTATTTAGCTATTTCTGTAAGGCACATGTGTCAAACTGCATACATTTTGTGAAACTTTCCCTGAAAAATGGACAAAAAAGCTAAAATCCTTTATGTCCAGAGAGATTATGTGACAACTTTTTCTGAGTGGCATTAAAGTATTCTTGTTTCGTATCATTCAGAAAATAAATCAATTACCTTGACAAACTGTCATAGAACTTTATTATTTTTCACTTGTTATTTCAAAGATGTTCACACAAACAGATACAGATAAATTCTCTTTTCCTCTGCCTGCATTTTCTCCACGTAGTGACCTCCCATCTGTGTGCCTGGTGTTTCCAACTCCAGCTGTCTTTGAGATGCTCAAAATTATGACCGTGCACAATTACTTGTCTGCATGTTAAGAACTTTGATTATTCCTTGTCTGTCACTAGACAGCAAAAGTGCAAATAAAGAAAAAAGAGGGAGAGACACATCAGTCACAGTTGGATGTGTCTGAGGAAACAAGACTTTTTTTCTGGACAGGGCCATAAAGTGGAGGGGTTCCAATGCCCCCCCTATTTTGGTACCCTTGTGAAATGGTGAAGGCACACTGATTAATTTATAGAACAATGAAACAGAAATACCTTCTTATTCTATGAGCAAGTTTCAGGCATGAAAAGGGATGGCAGAAGAATTTGTAACAATGATGTCTCATCAAATCAAGCCTAGAGAGTTTTACCAAATGTTCAGCCAGGTGGATAATAATTACAGCTTCGACAAGTTAAACCATTAATCAGGCACTTATGTGTGTTTACCAAATGTACATGTGTCTTTCTGCAAACAAAGTAAATCTGATGTGAGCTGACACATTAATTAAATGTTTCAAGTTTCATAACGGTGTTAGATGAGTACACCCAGTGGAAAAGCTCTGATTACACAAAGCCTTGAACTTGCTCCTGAACTTGTCAGACTTAGCTTTTTATTCGACCTGTTATTAAACCTCATCCATCTTTCAATGAAGTAAATGTACTGTTTACACCACTATTGATCTCACTTGTGTAGAATGTTTTTGCATAGTAACAACCAAGACTAAAGTCAACATTCATGGAAAAATCTTAGTCTGTATATGTAAGTGGGAAAATATACATTTGTGTGAATTTATAGGACTTCCAATTTAGGCAAAGCCATGACCTTCAACACTGCCCAATGGGATTTCAGAGGAATATAAGCTAGACTTGATACAAAAGGGCAGGCAATAGGCATTTATGCATGTTTTTGAAAGATCTTTAGTGAGAGGTTAGGTCACAATACACCTAAATGTCATTCACTGTTAGATGGATGGATAATGATGAATAATGTAATCAGAATAGTAGTAAAGTAACCTGCATTACAAGCAGTATTTAGTATATAAAACCTCTCAAAACCAGGAACCAGGAACAAAAAGCTAGTAAATTGAATGGGAGGATTCATCAAGCAGTGTCTCAGAATGAGTACATTTACTGGGGAGCTTGATTATAGAACAAGGAACAGATGGCTAATTAGAAACAGGTTGCAGGTGTGAGGGTAGAGAGCCAAAGGCAGGCAGAGGAGACGGAAAGAGAGAGCTAAAATAGCACAGGAGGCAAGGGAGAGTATACAAACTGGGTAAATGGTAAATAAAACTAACACTAAAGAATGAGTAGAGATAAGGAACCTAACAAAACTAGAGTAAGGTGTAATAATTAGACACAAGAAATAAACATGAACTAGATTCACTAAGAAAGAACTGAACTAAAGTAAAACAGAACACAGAATAATAATGAAGCTAAAAGAAATAAATCAAAACCCAAAAACAACTAAAAACAAACCAAGGCCCTGACAATATTATTAATCGTTTCCCTTTGGAGCATTTATAATATTGTACATTTGTTATTCCATACAAATATTGGATTGATTTTTTTTTTTTTTTTTTTTTTTTTTTTTTACAGTTTTCTTTTGTGGAAAGTCATAATTTCTTAATTTTTTCCCCCTCGAAGAAACCCCTTTTCTGATGTGATCATACATAAAACTTTCAAATATCTTCTTGGACAATTAATTTCCAGTATGGTGTTCCTTATGATATTCAGAGGCACTTTATAGGAATCTATTATAAAACTTGAAAGTGACAAATTACCAATATGTAGACATGACTATTTCATCCCTGCGACAGACTGGCGACCTGTCCAGGGTGTACCCCGCCTCTCGCCCGGAACACAGCTGGAGATAGGCACCGGTACCTCCCGACCCGTTAAGGAGAAGGGTGCTCAGAAAATGGATGGATGGACTATTTCATCCACCTCATGTTTCCATATTAAATGACACATTTTATACCTGCATGCAGCACTACCATAGAAACGTCAGTTGCAATCAGTTTGAATAGATTTTTTTTTCACATGACAGCTAGGCATCATGCAAATTTTTCATTTTAATGCTAATTTTCTGATTTTATCTTTGTTCTTTCTTTTTCTTACTTCTCCACTTCTTGCACTGTCCCTCTGCCAGGGGAGCACCTGCGCATTTGTCCCCAGGGTTACACCTGCTGCACCATCGAGATGGAGGACAATCTGGCTATGCTCAGCCGCAGGGAGACGGAAGGACTTCTCAAAGAAGCTAAGCGACCCTTACAGAGCTCACTTTCATACAGTTACAACACCTTCAATGGTGAGTATAAGGATTCACAATAACTGCAAGCAGCTGCAAAGCATTCCATATGATGCATCTCTTTATATATTCAGAAAGGGCATGACCAGATAAAATGTTTTTCACTCCCTGGAGAGAGATAATATTGTCTCCAAAATATAATAACCGAGAGCAAAAGGGAAAATTATTTCAGTGAATTGTAAAAGTGGAAGGATCCTCCTGCAGTTCACTTATTATGCAGTATGGCTCAAAAAACACCTCACAGTGTTCCCACTATTGCATTGTCAAGGTTCTGGTGTCAATCATAGCCTAAACTAACAGGCCAGATATTTTTCAAGCAATTTTTATGTTCAACAAATTACTGTTTTACTGCCTTCTTAATGCTTTGTCATCAGTAAAAAGTTAGAACACAAATGTTCATAGGAATGCAACTGTTGTCACCAAATCTAGGAATGTATTGTAGTGTACAAAATTATTTAGTTGTAGAGTGACTTGACAAGCTTTCTGCCACCACTGTTAGTACTTAATCTATGAGCAGTGGTGATGGTGCGTGATGTTTCGACTCGTACATACTATGTAAGAGGCTTTGAGAATTAACATCATACAACATAATGAAATGAGACATTACTCCGGCATTAGTAAGACTTGAGTAAAAATTAAACCTATAACAACACAGAGCCAATTGATGAATAGGCCAGTGTCCTGTATAGTAACATCCATATCCAGTCCAAAAGGGATACGGATGGTTGTACTCAAAATGTATGAAAAAGTAATTTTCATTGTTGAAGATTGATGCAACAAGGTAATTATATGTCTCCAATGACTTGCTCCAGTTAATGGAAGGATGCTTTTTCTGCTCCACTTCTTACTCTTAGACAGTTTGTGACAATAGCTCTGTTGGCTAGAGCTGAGCTTGACTAGTTTGTCTGACCTTTTCAGAGCACAGTGATTAGTGGCTGAGTGAGACTTGTTTGCTTTTCTTCCATGACTTTGTGCCCTTCTTTCTCCTGACCCTTTCTTTTTACTCTCAGCACTGAGCTGCAGTGCCAAAGGGATACTGTCACTGCACCAAAGCAGAACTACACAATAGTATGTGCAGGCCAAGAACCTGTCAGAGATATGCAGTTTTATTCAAAGTTTGTCTTCCAGGAGTTCTCAAAATGTCCCATTGTTTGGTTAAACACGTTATTTAGCAAAACAGTAACCAGCAAAAAGCAAAAATCTAACAAAACTCATATTTAAGCAGCACTCATTGCTACATGTTTTATATTATTTTTTTAATAAATAAAAAAAATCTAAGACAAAAAAATAAAGGTTGACATATAAGAACAACCTTTGCATGCTTTGCCTCAAAGGTCATTTGGGGATCATTTTGTTCAGAGCCTTGACAAACAAGTAGGTGCAAGTTTATGATAACTGCTTTTGATTTGAAACAGAAAGATAATAAATTTGTTCTTTCATGTTCATCACAAATGCCGCTACAAGCTTTAATCTCCTATTCTCTGCCTTAGGCCTTGGGAGTTTGCAGGGAAGTTTAAAGTGTGTTAAGTAGTTGTTTATCTGGGTTTTGGGGTGTATTATCTTACATGAGTAAAAATAATTTTGTATTTAATGACGTTGCCAGCCATACAGACTTGGAAGCTTCCTATTTGTAAGACTTGAAGTTGGAGATGTCTCTTGAGCACGCTTTTCCAGCTAATGTGAAGCACGTTAATTTTGAGATGTTTGTATTGGGAGCTGGTACAAATTAAATGCCGTTTGTCAAATCAGTAAATTTACTTCTCTAATTTATTAAAAAAAGGGCTGTTATTACATTGCCCATTAGTAACTCCTTGAAAAAGTCCAATTTACCTTATATTGGTTGATATATTTATCATAGATTTACATTTTTCATATCCAAACATCTCTGTCACAAAAATATGAAAGAGTGGCCACAGATGAATTTAAAATCTACATTTTTATCCACAAAAAATGTCCATCTCATATCTGTCGGCATTCTCCATCGAACACTGGATTCATATAAAATGCCATCATCCATACCCTATATGACACACACTTCCTGTTTTTAAGAGAGAAAAAACTGGACCTGATTAACGTTAATATATTGAGTGACCCTTTGTGGAATTATGAGTTTGAGGAGTTTCTGTCAGCAGTTATAGCACAATCAGGGGCTTTGGCTGAAAACAGGCATGTGGCACACATAAGACCCAAGATCAAGAAAAGGGAGTTGCTGTGTTCTCTCTGAATATGTGGAGACCTTAGAGCTCCTGTGGCTTGGCTGTTCCACACTGTCTTTTTTCTTAGACAGTGGTTAACAGGGTATTTTCAGTGTTGTTCTCAGCGGAAGCCTGTCAGTTTGACTAACGTCCTTATTGTTCAGGCAAATATCTGAACATTATCTACTGTAGTCTGTGTTTCTAGAAAGAGCTGAGCCATAGACAGGAGTTAAATAGACTGTGATATATTATATTTTTGATATTTAAATGACAGTTTGGCAGTCACACTGCTTCTTGTTAAGGACACTCTCTTTTGTGATAGGCTAAGATTGTACAGGAAACCAGTTGCATCTGTTTCAGCCAACAGTTGAACATGTGTTGTTGTTGACTAATGGCTGTTCCTTTTATAAGTGTCATGTTCATTTGGCGAAGCCAGAAAAAAAAAACGATGTTGGGTAAGAATAGTTTTAAACAAATAACTTTTTTTTCTTTCATATGACTAGAAAAACACGCAGTGATATTGTACCATATTTCTATTCCTGCACATCTGGCTGTATTTAGCAGGGTGTGGGCTAACTAGCGCCATGTGGCTAAGTGCAGGGTGTTACTGTTCCAACTCAGTATGGCTAGGGTTTTTGAGTCCAGGAACTTTGGAAGAAGCACCAGCAAAGCCACAGATTAAAGGACCAGTATGTTCACATGCAGATGGCTTTGGGCATTAAATTTGTACACTCTGTAAAAGTGAACATGCAAATATGTTTTATATGCATTTTTTTTTTTTTTTCAGTTTCTAATGTCCAGTCTTCTATATCAATAGCCAGGTATGTCAGACAAAAGCCCAAAACCTAATATAAGGCATTTGGCCAAATACTGGCTTTAGTGATTTTTGGATTTTTGAAGAGAAGGTGTGTTTGTGTGTGTATGCATACGTGTGTGTATACATGCTTGTGTCTGTGTTTCTGTTGCATTCCTCCTTCACTGCTCAAATGCATTTGAAATTAAAATAATATTGTTTGCTTGTTTCAGTGCTAGGTGCAAGTGAGAGATCCATGTTAACAAAGCAAGTATCTGACACCCTTTGTGCAGTTATAGTTATGACAAAGCATGGAAGCATTCTGCAAACAACCCCGCACGTCTCTGCTTGCCCTATTGTTTTTAATGTGCTCATATGACTTGCTTTGAGTTAAAGAGCAATAAACTGGAAATATGTGAAACATGCCAACCAACTTCAGTCTTATGTTGAATTTAGGTGTAAATTATTTTTATTTAGGCAAAATGTTTGTATTCAAAGGAAAATGAGAGAAGCATCTCTCAAAATAAAACAAAACAATGGATGTTTGGGGGGGATTAAAAAAATATGTTTTATTATTGGAATTATTTCTAGACTTCTCAATAATCAGCTAAAGGAACACTTTATGCTATTTCAGCAATCTAAATCTTGGTTTAAACTACTTTTTTAACTTTTTAAATATTTGTAGACGTATTTTCTAGCCTGTCGACCATCGTGTCAACAGGCTAGGACCGTCCCTACATATGCATGGCCCTTAATGTGGTTTTTCAAGTCAGGCTCCTGATTTTTTAAAACTGGAGCCCAAAGCTTGATGACATTATAAAATCAAAGAGTACACCATTCAAAGGAGTAAAGTTTAGTTGGGAAGCCAAAACCAGTCCATACTTAGGATTGTATCAAGAACTCCCTTCTGTTATGCTCCAAATGAATGAATGTAGGCATACTGATGCTGTCATTAATCTCTATGTAACATAAGAAAAGGCTAAACCATTCCAGTAGTCTTCCTAAAAAATTAGAACTTTCTGCTTTTGGGGTCACCTTTGCTAATGTCAGAAAAAGACCAGGTGATCAACTACTATCATAAAGCTTGATTGACTCATTTTATCTGCATGCAAATCACGTCCATGAGGACACAGCATACACTGACCCAATTATGGCAAATACACTTTTGCTCTTCAGTTGTGATGGCACCTTGGGAATACAAAATGATGAAATGAACAACTGAAACATGGAAAGAGAAGTACCTATGTAAGGAAGAGGGAAACTGGGGCAAGACGTGGAAAGCAAATTAAGATAAAAAGAAAGAGAGAAAAAAACAAAAATGATGAGAATAAGCAATTGTGTGAATGTTACAGATAACAGATAACAACAACAGAAAAAAAGATGTTGCAAAAGGGAACCAGATGGGAAGTTGAATTATAAGGTCTTAGTAAACGGTGCATTATGCCAGCCAGAGAATGTTTTGAGAGGGACAACAAAAAGGAATAAAGGCTTCCATTGAGAGCTTGTGATAAATGGCATGCATTATGTGATGTGTTGGCTTGTTTAATGTAGGGCACCTTTTAATAGTAACTAAATTCTCTCTGAGGTTTTAGCAGTGTTCCTGGGGCATAGTGTGTTGGTGATAAGTGTTATCATTGGTGGAGAGTCAGTCAGACTCACAAGCAGTCTAATGGCTCCCAGAAAGCCATTTGCCCATAGACAGTACAGGACAGAGACAACATTTGGTTTGGCCTGTCATGTTTATTCTTGTGTTGTCCTCGCAATAGTAGGACAATCTTCGGTATGTTTAGATGAGGGTGTATTTTGGCTTTAAGATAACTATTATGCAGTAGTAACAATTACTGCAGTTCTTATTTTCATACATTAAAAAAATAACTTCTCCAGCAATCTCCATCCAGTTGAGTGTAGAGAACAAAGCTGAACTACTGGTAGAAATATGGTAATAATTTGGAAAAAATGCATGTTGAAATACAAGGAAAGAATGTTCTTGCTTTTACAGTAGCGTGCTAAGTGTGTTTGTTGACTAAGTAGTTAAGAATAAACTGATTGACTTAGTAACGTGGAACAGTAAGAGGATATGGATAGTGTAATGGTAAATGTCTAAAATAGGTTTGCATAATAAAAAATTTGATTTTTTCAAAATAGAACTCTATACTGAGAAATGTGTACTGTAAATGTCTTTCTAAGTACTTATTTTCTTCAGAAATAGCCACATGGTCTGTTACTTTAATATTAGCATAAATGTATGAGTTTTTTAAAAACTTTGTTGTCTTTTTGAATTTTTATTCTATTTTCATTTTGGTTGTTATCTTAGCTGCCATATTCAGACGTGAACCATTTACATATAAAATGCACGCTCATTAGATTTGGAATATCCTGGAACACTTTTGACTAAGCAAAATATTTCCAGTACACAGGCCCATTACATTAATCTTTCTTTGAGTCATTCTTGCAGTTCATATCTACAAGTGAGAGAAATCTTGGGGTTAAGTAGAGTGTTTGGCAGCTTGAAGAGCCTCTCCCCAACCTCCAGTGTGTCCCCCCAGATTTCTTTCCTATTATTCAAACTCAAAGTGTGGGAAATACTGAAGACAGACATACTACAACAAAAGCAACCATGCACAAGAGTTCATGTGGAGTTGATTATAATTTAAAGCTCAGTATTGATTTGTACAAAGACAGTTGTGGTTTTTAGAACTGAGAATTTTCATACATAAAACTTGTCATTTTGTGGTAAGAAAAGATTTGTGTCTTTTAAATGATAATCTATGTGTATTTGGTAAAGTTTAGAGGCAAAAAGCAAGAAACTTAAAATGAGTATTTTATATATCAAAGAGCATAGGTATGAAGTGTGGGGTGATTATAGATGGAAGCATTAACTCCACTCTCATCTCAGGAAGACATTCATTTGGGGATGCATGCCTCATTTACCATTTTATCGGTGTGTGTATGCATGCTCAGACAACAATGTGGTTGTCGCTTTTTGCATTTTCCTTATCCAGTTCTACACTCATTAAATACTGCTTGCACCAATTTTTAAAATATGTCGCTCAAGTGGTTGGTCTCTGACACAATGCAGAATTTTACAAAATAAAATTTTTTGAAAGAAAATATGATGTCAAAGGAAAAGAAAATACACACTTACAAATGAAAAAAAGCTCTATGTTTATTTATACTTACCTATAATTAACCTACAGCTGCAATTGATTCTTGTTTTAGCTCTATAACCTCTGGGAAATTCATATTTGTCTTTCTTCTATAAATGTAATATCAAACCATCTTGTGTCTCAGTTTGTGTTTGCATGCACAGGATAAATGCAATCAGACATTTTCCAAGTTCTCTTTGGCCACAGAGATCATATGGAGATGTTGGCAATTCAAATAGCCCCAAACTATAGTATTTGCTTAGAATTTCTTAAGTCTTATTTTTTTAAGTTTATTTTTTTTCCCAAGTCTTGGAAAAATTTCTTAATTTGGTTGTATCATCTCGCTGTTGCTTAATTGTCAGCATTCTTTGTCTAAAGTCTTTTAATCTTATTTTCCTAAGTGACCTAAAAGTAACCAGATGACATCTTCATGCAATACACAGTGGTAAACAATAAAACTTTTTTTCTTTTTTCTTTTTTTTTTCTTTCCTGCGGTCTGAGTGGGAGTTAATTGCTCTGTTTTGGCCAATATGTGGTCTACTGTGGGTAAAGGTTTCACTGCTAAATGTGTTTGTCGACTAAGTAGTTAAGAATGACTCAATGAGGTGTACATCCTGGACAAAAGGAAATGGATCATTTTCTAAAATGTGTTTGTATCCAAAAAAAAAAAAAAATGTTTATATGTATATTCTTTCTAGAACATAGGTACAATTGGTCCTACCTGTTTTTTCATTAGTAAGCTGCCAGTTTATTGTGTTAAACAAACATTAAATTAATCCTGAATAGCATTCAATCAATCAAGTTTATTTGCATAGTACATTTTAGCAACCACGCACTTTGCTTCTTACTTCATAAAAACACAGAAATATAAAGTTATACAAGGCATCATATAGTCAACAATTGAGAAAACCAGAAACAAAAAAATGTATTTTGATGAGCGCCATCACCAAAATCATCAATACACATCAAATAGTTTGGTCAATGTTTCATTGATAATGATTCAAAAGCAACTCTAAACTGCTAGGTTTAGACTTGAACAAACTCAATGTTTCAGCTGTTATGCAGTTTTCTGGAAGTTTGTTCCAGATTTGTGGTGCAATGAAGCTGATTGCTGCCTCTCTGTTTGGTTCTTGTTGAGGGGATGTTGAGCTTTTTTTTTTTTTTTTTTTAACACTTTTTATATTTTAAATTCTTGAGATACTCTCGTCACTGCTGTTGTTTAAATGAGCAGCTGGATTGCAACAAAAAATATTTTGATTTAACCACCGAGCAGTTCTGTGTAATGGGGCATGAGTAGACCAAAATTCTTCCACAGTGATGTGAAATACTTCTTAATTAGTCATTAATTATTGTAAATGCTTGTGACAGCTGATTCTCCAAGGGTGGCACAGTTTATTCAGTTTAGTGGACAGTTACATATAGAGCCAGGTTGGTTCTATATGTAACCAACCTGGTACAATTGCTACAGATTATGTTCACTGACATTGTTCTGAACATGTATCGAAACAAGAGAAATTAGAAATAGATGTTTATTGTTTGTTTTGTTATTTTTTTTAATACATTTTTATGCACCAGGGTGCAGACTAACATTAAAATGCAGACTCTGGAAAGAAAAAAAATATTAATAAAAAATATTAGTGTGGCTTTGTTTCATCTGAAATAAAACATGAATTACCCACATCTCAGGAGGTTGTCTTTACCAATATTCTGGGGTAAGTAAAGAATGGTATTTAACCACAGTAGGATTTAGGTTTTTACCTCAACGCATGGTGAATGCTTAGAAGTTGCAAAAAGCAGTTGAGATTTTGGTTCTTTTTAATAAAGAGTGGGTAAAGCAGAACTGATATATGCTGTCTAACAAGGCCAGTGCTTAAATTATGCTACACAGATGGGGCAATATGAGCTTAGCATATTAAATCCTTATGTAACTCGAATGCTGAGATTGACTTTCGCTCGTTTAAATGTGGGTGTTATATTCATTTCATATGATTCTATTCCTGTAATCAGTGACCATGGAGATTTTTTGTTGGTTTTTCATTGGATGTTTATGTGTGAGCGCCTCTGAAACTCGTTTCTGAAACTTGCAGGATTTTGGAAAATTCTTCAATGCAGAAAATAAAAATAAAGGTTTTATAAGAGAGGTATCAATTCTGCCATTATAAAGTGTGAGCATGGCTCCACATAAAATAAGCTATATTCAATAGTCAAATAAGTTTTCTCTGTCAAATCAAATTCAATCCAATTACATTATCTGTTGTGATGTTTTCTGAGCTAAAAAGATTTGGTGAACAGAGTGGCTAATTACAAGGTTATATCTTATGGCAATGTACCTTAAATGTGCCTATTTTTGTGTTTTTCAGGCTACATGGATGATTTAATGAATAGGTCCAGAGCCACCCTTCAGGATACGTTCACTTCAACATGGGGGTTTTTATACACCCGAAATTCCCAGCTCTTTCATGATCTTTACCAGGATTTGAGGGACTACTACCGGAGTGCCAGTGTTAATCTGGAGGAGGTGTTGAATGAATTCTGGACCAAGTTGCTGGAGAAGCTTTTTTACCAAGCAAATAAGCAGAGTTCAATAGGTAAGCTATTTCAGAAAATAAAGCCCTATTTTGTGTTGTTTCAAAGTGTGTGATGTGGAGTGTTCTGCATATATGAATGACGTAGGCCAATCTATTCAATCTATGCACCATACAGCTAAGAGATAGAGTTGTGGAGAAATCAAAATCAAGTTTAGGTTATAAAACAATGTCTCTTAATATTCAATCTTTCAAAAACAGAAGGAGAAAATATTTATCAGAAAAATTATTTGTGGGGCTTTGTTTCATCTTAAATAAAACATGAATCACCCACATCTCAGGAGGTTGCCTTTACCAGTATTCTGGGGTAAATGAAGAACAGTATTTAGCCATAGAAGAAGATACGTTTTTATCTCAAAGCATGGTGAATGCTTAGAAGTAGCTAACAGCAGTACAATTGCAAACCTACCTGGGCATGGGAGTCCACCCAAAAAACATAAAAGGACATTAAACAGAAAGCTCCAGAAACCTGGTCTTTGTAAAACATTGGCTACAAAGAGGTAAGAACTCCTGTTTGTCGTTTAAAGCCATACAGGGAGCACAGCAAATATGAGAAAGAACATGCTCTAATCAGATGAGAATAAGGTAGAATGTTTTATATAGTCATATTTTCTTAAGGGTTCTTGAAAATAAAATATTTACATAAAATAATTTATTTTTAATCACTTCACAACAGTATGGCAACATGGACTGAAACTGATTATTTGCTTTTTTTTTCTGGTTGGAAAAACAAAATATGTCTTATGTTAATGACACAGAACCAAACTATAAACTGGAGCTACAACTGAATAAGAAAATTAAACAATTTAGCATGTTTATCATTTTGTCATTTTAAAGTTATTCCAAGGAGTGCATGAGAAACTAAGATGATGTCAATTTAAATCATATTCTATGGATTCCATGCATCTTTGTTTTATGTGAAGCTCTACGAATACAGAAGGTTTTACACATACATAAAGTTTTACAAATGCTTGCCTCTTACAGATGAGGACTACCAGGAGTGTGTATCAAAGAAAATAGAGACACTTCGACTTTTTGGAGAGGCCCCCCATAAAGTGACGACACTGGTCACTCGTACATTTGTGGCGGCACGTGCATTCCTCCAGGGACTGCAAACTAGTCGAGAAGTCGTAGGCAAAGTGTTACAGGTAAAACTTCCTGCTCTCAAATCTACAGATCCTACACTAAGTAGTCCTGTTTTCCACATCTTGGAAGAATATTTTCACTGCTTTTGAGAAAAAGCAATTTCTACATGTTTTTTATAATGCTGTCTTTCAGTTGCTACATTTTTATTAAGTGTGCTAAAATCCATGTGTGCCTGTCTCGTTAGATGCTCACAGCTAAGTTCAAACTGACTCACTCATGCAAATTTTACCACTCCTTATGAGCAGTATGAAGCTGTCGCAGATTAATGTTGGTAGAAGCCATATACCGTATAAAATATGTCTTGCACTGTGGACCATCAGCCCTCGCAACACCAGTTAATGTCAACTCTAAACTGAAAAATGTCTCCCGGGGACATAGGGAGGGTTAATATGTCCCAAGAGAAATGGTTTTCTCTGCACATAACCCAAGAATAAGGTTAAGATTGGAGCAAGACCAAGAAATCATTTCGTGGGGGAGCCATTTTTGATGCTGCAGCTAAAATTATCTCTTGTCAGGTACTGGATTAGGAGCGTGGTAAGAGAAGTAACCCGAACAGGAATGCAGACATGCACTTAGCAAAGAAAGGCATGAATTTAACGTGTATTGTTTGTTGATGAAAAATCACAAGGTAATATACAAGAAGCTTGAAACCAGAAATTCCAATATAAAAACCAACTGAGACTTCTTGTAGGGAATTTTCTCTATCCTTTATGATTTCTGATTTCTCTTGGAGATTTATGGTATTGCTGGCACAGGAGGAAGGTACTGAGAACCACACAGCATAATTACACTGTTCAAATTATTTATTGGATCACACTGGATCATTTCTTACTTAAAACTCAAAATTAAAATAATTTGACTTTGACTCATTTCATGACTTTAGTGCCTTGAGGCATTCAAATCAGCATGGGACTTTTATGCCTTTACCTGTGATTTGACTCAGGATTTGGGTGGAGGACCTTGAGACATACTTGTGACTTCACTCACTGTAACCAACTCAAATTATTGATTAATATTGTTGATTCTTTCTGACTGAAGTTGTAAAGATATGTGGGTGTTAAAATGGACAAAGTCAGGACAGAGCTCTTAAGCAAAATTTACATAAATCATCAACTTTTTGTAGTGAGCATGACTACAAGAAATGACATTGTTTCGAACAAAGTTGGCATAAATGATTATTGCTTAAGGATGGTTTGATTAGAAAATAAAAGTGTGCAGTTAAAGAGTGTCTGAAAAGGGAAAATAAAGATAAAGCTTAATTAAGTGGCAGATGGTTAAAATAAATGTTGATTGACAGAAAACAGATCTGAGCCAGAACTTGCAATCTCTTTTTCCAGTAACACATTAATTCCACCCTTCCTTTGCTCTAGGTTATGCCAGCTGCTTTGTCCTTAACTTTCTCTGGACTGTTTTATTCCCTCAGGAAGGGGAATGTTGGAAGTAGGCCATGTGCTGCACAGCTGACTCCAAAGGCAAGCAGTCTAGATTGTCTCGCTCTGTAGTGCAATGAGAATGGGAAGTTTAGATATCCGTGCTAATTACAGAAGAGAGACAAGTACTGGGAAAGATATAAATACTGAGCTAAGGGTCAGACAGAGGTGGGGTAGCAAGGGTTGAAAGGTTGAAACTGAGACAAGTAAAGTATGTCCCTCTACAAGATACATTAACATAAATTGGATAGCTTTCAACTACCTCTTATACAATGTAACCATAGGGAGTATTCAGAAAGAGTCATTTGACAGTTGTACCTGTGTGTATCACCCGTGTGAATGGAGAAGTGTGAAAATAATGCTCAACTTAGACGATATTCTACTTTTTCTCATCATCATTCACAGGATAGACAGAGAACCTATACCTTCATTAATTCTAATTTGATCATAATATTTGCAGTAAAATTATTTTATTGCAACCATTGAACCAGCTATTTATCTTTTAAAAAAATACATTGAATTGTCTTTATTTCTGGGCCTCTTCTGGGATTTTAAACACTCTGGGTAAGTACATATTTTATGTAGCAACTAGGCTTCGGCCAGCATAATATCGTGACTACTTCATGGTATTTTGGAAGTGACACAACAATTTCAAAAATCTAATGAGTCTCGATTTTTTTGCTTTAATTTAGAAGAGCTGGCAAACCATGCCATAGCTTGTCAAATTTAGCTTTGAAATAATGTTAACTTCGGATGAGTGATTCATTGTCCAGTGGAAGTTTTTGCATTAAATTGCATCCTGGCTGAGCACCTCTTTCTGCTCCCCCTCAACTAGTCAAAATAAAGATAACCTTGTGTGTAGTTCCACGCAATGCATTTCATGGCACTCTTTCCTTTTCATACACATTGGATGTTTTCCATGACATTTGTTTGTCTTCTTCAACTGAAAAGTGAGACACTGTTTTTCAGTGTGGAGAGACTCACAAAGAGAGAAATCAACAATAAGGCAATTTCTTTTTTTTTTTTTTTTGGTAAATTTTTTTGGGGCTCGGACCCCAGCAGAAGACATCTATACTAAGAATTGCCACCAGCTTGAATGGAGAGTTTAGGGCAAGGATTAGGATCTTCTTTCCCCGGTGCCCAGACCCTGGTGGTGGAGTGGGGACCGGAAAGGAGAGGAGTCTGAAAATCCTGGGAGTGTGAGGGTGGAAATGGGGTGGAGACAGGTTGAAGCCAGCCAGGGAAGCAGAAGGATCCATGGCTATGACAAGGTTTATAAGGGGATTCTTGAGCGATGATTGGGTGCGGCAGAGACAAAGTAATCGGATGATGCAGGTGAGGCTGGAGAATTTCTCCCTGCTTCAATTTGCACCTAGGCTTAATTTCTCTACCAGCTGAGTAATGCACATAAAAATGTGGGGGAAGGACAGCACTAGTTAACTTTTTGCACCATAAAGGACATTAAAAGTTACAGAAAATTCTAGTTATTCCACCACTTTCTTTGCCATCTCTTTAAAAAGGATTTTAAGCCAAAGTTTGAAATTGCTGCTGCTTAAGATCAGACCATAACTTGATACTGGTAACCAACTAATCACACAGGACAAGTATTTTTAGGAGTATATACCACAGCTTTACCATTATTTCTATTCTAAAGGACATATTTAATCCACAGTTGTATGTCAGCAAAAATGTTATTAACCTTATATGACCTTACATTGCTTGTTTCATCCGATCATGTGTCTTTTTGGTATTCTGCCCAGTCATTGCTGTATACTCAACTAACTCTTGTGCTCACTCAAAAGCAATCATCTGTCTCATCCCTAGCTAATGAGGGCAGTAGTATGGATGGAAAAATGGAAAAAAGGAGAGAAGGAATGAGGGTGTGACTCATCTGTCATATGAGTTGAAATTGTGTATGGAAATGTGTTCTTTTTTTTTCTTTTCTGTTTCCCTTGCACTTTATGTTGCCTCTGTCATAAATGACATGTTATTTCCACTTATTCGAATTTAAGGAAATCTAGATTAATACCCTAACATGGCAAGTCAATCTGTTTCAGTTATCTTAGTTACTTCTATGGAAAGTTGACTTAAGTACATTCCATATTTTGTAGAATGATCAAAGTGTCTTTGTCTTTTCTCGCTATCACACGTCATTGCCCTATTTTTACTCCAGATTTGATCAAATGTGGCTTTAACTGGGACTTTACAGCTGGAGGAGGAGTTTCCAGTAAAAGCATCAAGCTGGCCCAGATGTCAGCTTAGAAGAGCTTTGTATGCGTAGCTGGGCTCATTCCACCTCTCTCCTTCTTTCTCCCTCTTGCACAGATACACACACTCCATACTTCTTGAGGTTTTGTATGCATAGCTGTACTCTCTTGTGAACAGAGCTTACTGGTATTAACCCAGTTTCACTTTTCACGCACGAAGTCCTCTTCCCCTTTGGGAATGGCCTTGTGGAATAAAAAGAGAAATGCAGGAGGCAAGAAGGACAGAGTGGGGGGCTGAGAATACCTGTATCAATGTCAGGGTCTTTTCATCACATGTAAAAAGAAAAATAAATTTTAACTTTGTGGTTTCCAAGGGAACAGTGCTAGAGGAAACTACTGTGCTAACTCAAAGTTCGCCACAGGATGTGACCTCCCACTGTTTTGTGGCTGTTACTGCCTCATCAAGAACCATACTTTCCACATTACATAAAATAAAGCTACATTTGCATAACCCAATTTTCACTTCTCCAGTAGAATAAAAAAGTGTCACAAGAAAAAGAGAGAGAAAAAAAGAGATCAAATGTCCAGGTTCATTAACTTTTGATTTCAGATTGTCACTTTAGAAAAGTGAGACATGTTTGACAGAAGAGTGTCAAACATATTTTTGTCATAGGACCAACGTTTATTTTTGCCTTTGCCTGACCACAGGTGCCACTAAGCGAGAAGTGCGTGGGAGCTATCATGAGAATGACTTACTGCCCCCACTGTCGTGGCATGCCTACTGCTAAACCCTGTGCCAACTACTGCAGCAACGTCATGAAGGGCTGCCTCGCCAACCAGGCTGACCTCGATACAGAATGGTCACATCTAGCAGGTCAGAGGACACTCACACATACTCATACACGTTGTGAGGATACTGTAAGTTTGTACAAAAATGGTTTTGTACATTTTTGTACACTTTTGATTTGGTATTGAGTGTACTAGTCGAGCAACTTTTTGCGACTTCACACAACACTTATATGTACAACTCAAATGTGTATTTTGCTGTCAACAATTAATGTCAGTGTCAAAACAAAGTAGAGTTTAAATAATTCCGTCCATCCATAATCTGTTCACCCTTGTCCCTATTGGGGTTGGGAGTTGCTAGTGCCTGTCTCCAGCTGCTTTCCGGGCGAGAGGCGCGGTACACCCTGGACAGGTCACCAGTCTGTCACAGGGCAACATAGAAACAAACAGGACAAACAACCATACACACACATGCTCACACCTAGGGAGAATTTGAGAAAGACCAATTAACCTAACAGTCATGTTTTTGGACTGTGGGAAGAAGCTGGATAACCTTAAGAACCCACGCATGCACAGGGAGAACATGAAAACTCAGTGCAGAATGACTCCGGGCTGGGAATCGAACCCTTCTTGCTGCAAGGCAACAGTGCTACCAACTGTGCCACTGTGCAGCCCGAATTAATTCCAATTATCACTAATATCTGGTATGTGATGGACTCAAAAGTCACCATCATTTAGGGGAATACAAACCATACAGCTTTAATGAGAGTCAATTGAACTTCTGAAGCGTTTGGTGCAATAAATGCATAACACTGGCAAAACAAATCTGTAAAAAATATTATAACATAACTTCTGTTCATTGATTTCCAACATAATATGAAAACCATTGAAATAATGGGACAAAATGTCTTTCACTTGCCTACATTGACTGTCCCATTCCTTTAAAGTTTCCCCATGAAACTTTGCAAATCATTAACTAGCAGGTATATCATATAATTGCTTACCTTCTGCAGCATGATACTCAAGCACCAAGGATTCAGTTCAGCTGCATATCTTCTCACGATGTTGTTTGTTTATTAAGACACTGTTAATATAAGTTGCTGAACAGATGACCAAAATTTTGTACTAAAAAGCAAGTTATTCTTTCATTGTTTCTTATTTTTTAATGGTTTACAGATACAATGATTGAGGTGGGAGAGCGTCGCTTGGATGATGTGGAAAGCGTGATCCTTTACCTCCCAAATCAGATATCAGAAGCCATGTTTAGTATGATGGATAACATGGAAACCATCAACAGTAAGGTTAGATTGCACTTTGATTTACACACAAAGATTTAAATACCTACTCAGCCACAAAGACCGGTTTTATTGCAAATAATAATAATAAAAAAAATGTTCTGATCCATCGAGTATCTTCTGCTTAATCGGGTCTGGGCTGCAGGGACAGCACCATTAGCAAAAGGGGCTCAGACTTCCCTCTCCCGTGCCACTGATGCTACCTCCCAAAAGTGTTCCCAAGAATAACCTTGTAGCAACCCCTATAGCATGACCTGAGGAACCTGGATGTCTGAGCTACTGCTTGATGGAAAAAAATCTTGTTTACTTTTCAATTCTCAGGACAGAAGCTAAACCGCTTCTCCTGAATCCGAGACTCGATAGACTGTCAAAGTCAAAGAGTAAAATTCAAACAGATATTCTGAGGTGTCCTATGGTTTGCATAGTTGGGGCCCTCTCCTTGGTCCCCTTACTTACAAATTGTTATCGCATCCATGTCTACCACTTTGCAGGTGTGGTCTCGATTCTTGAGGTGACTTTAAAGAGATATTTCAAGGAATCATTTAACTACTATATTGCAGTGACTTCTGAAGTGGTGATGGAATCACCTTCTCTTTTGTCCTTTGCCCTGCATCCTCCCAGGTGGAAACATGTCTTGCTTCTACTGAGCACTGCTCAGTGTATTTTGGTTTTCTATTTAGTCCAATTCCATTGTAAAAATGGCCCATTCAATCAAACCCAAACCACACCACTCCTAGACCTCCTTTAGTTGTAAGTTCATAGGACAGAGACACACTATGAGTAGTTTGGAGCTACTGGCATCACATAGCATAGTTCGTTGATTTGGAAACAGAAAAACCTGTTTCATAAGACTCCAATTTTCCCCTGCAGATTTCTGTGCTTACTTGAAAAGTAATTTAAAGTTTTCAAAAAGCTTTTAAAAAGTTAAATGTGTTTGCTAACGATGTAAAATAGAATCATGGATAAAAAGTCTCCTCTGTCTGATATATATTGAAGTACTGTCTTTTATGTCTAGTTTTTCCACAATCTTTGTTTACATAATACACTAAGCGTCTCACCACATTGGTGCTATTGTACTGCTTCTTACATCTAGTTGAAAATGAATGGTTTTGAGTCATGATGCAATCTGCATGGAAAGCTTTTATTTACAGGCATAATGATGTTTGGGTAGCAGTTCTATATGGCATTCAACAGCAACTGGCAATAGTACAAAACAAACTGATTGAGCTGTTTAGTGAAGTTGGAAATCCAGGTGGATGGCAGAAGAAGAAATCAAAGCTTCCTCTGTTCAGGTTTCCTAAAGGGCCAGTCTGGCCTGGGGTGAACTGTGGCCTGGTGGGAGTGTCTCTCACCTGTGTCAATATGGTAACCACACACAGTGTGAGCTTCTGAAGAAAGTGCTGTGTTTAAAGTTCAGTGACATTCACTCTGGCATGTAACTTTATCCCAACAATAATGTACTGCAGTATCATTGATAAAACATATGGGGGAACATGGCTTTAATACAGTTAAAAAAAAAACAGTTTGAAATAAATAAACCAAATCAAACATTTTTCTGTGCATGGAGTTTCAGAGATTTTGTTCTTGTGTCTGTGTTTCAATATATTGTCTTAATTTGGAGACAATTAAGACTCAATTAGCTGTGAGTCAGGTTATATATGAAAAGCACCGGCTGATTTTGGGCAAATAATCAGTGGCATGTGTCTTTCTTGGTTTTCAAAAAGTAAGGTTTGTTTCTACTTTTACCAAAAAACTGCGTTCCCTTACAATGTTGCATAATCACTGAGAGTGCTTAATTGTCCCTTTCATTAATTTGTCCCCTTTCTAATGTTTTTCCCCATCCTCTTCTTTTCTTATGTTTTCTTGATTCCACCTCCAGCTGTTCCAGGCATGTGGCAGTCTCAGCGAAGGAGGAGCCACCAGCTCCGGATTTGAAGATATCACCAGCAGAAGAAGGGTTGTAGTCGATGACAGGTTGGGAGGGAGAGTCACTCAAATCCCGAAGTCGGTTAGTATTTATCTAGCTGATTCTAAGCTTTCCTGTCCTGTTTAGATATGGACATCATTAGAGGTTAAATCCTTTTAGCTTGTGCACTCAGCTTTATGTGGACAACTATTAAATGATTAGAAGCTGTTAAATATTAGATGGCCAAATCAGTCAGAAAATGCACAGTTGATGACGAGTGCATTATTTTCCTTACCCCTTCTATTTGAGGCTGCTTTGTTACTGTTTCTGTCAATGACCTCGTGATCAATTCTGCTTTAGGTGTCTGACGTCAACATGAAGCTGAGAGAAATACGACCATATTGGATTTCCCTACCAAAAGTTCTTTGCAGTGACAGAGTTGCCAGTGGAACAGGGGCTGAGGACAAGTGCTGGAATGGCATGAGTCGTGCCAGGTAATGATGAATGACAAAGAAATTTGTTGTGAATGCTTAATTCATATGGAGGTTTTTTTTCTTTATATAAAACAGCTTTTTCACAAAAAGTTAATATTATGGGAATAATTAGATGTAAAATGCTGTGCAGTTATTGTAAAACTTAGCAATTAGGGTTATTCCCCCGCAAGATTTTTGCAAAAACAAGGGAAATCACATTTAGCAAAAAATTAGATTATTTTAGTAAGGTGATGATATGTGAAAAGAAGTGGGACAATATTCCACTTTATTTCACCCCATCTTTCCTTCAAGCATAAGATATTTTTAGTGAGATTTTTCTCACTATTTCTGACAGTTTTTCTGATATTTATCAAACCCAAAAGACAGCAAACACCAAGTACAAGTCAACAACTCATCTCCTTGCATCTTGTAAAGTTTAACTGTAAATATTTGTCTTCCAATTGTCTCATGTTTCAATTTTGCCTGTTCTATACTTCACGGGTACTTAACAGTCACACAACGTATAGTTGAGCAAATATTTCTCCATGCAGTGTGCACTCTGTGACTTTTACATTTAATTATAACCCTCTTCCTTTTCACTGAAGGATTTTCGAATATTATCTAGTCGAGGTTGTTTTTGTGCTGCAAAGTTTTCTGTAATTCAAATTCAAGTTCCAAAAATTAATTTTTTGATTGCATAATGTTAGAAAAATGCATTAAAAGGAAAAAAACAAGACAAGAATCACACGAATTTGAGTTTCTGTGAGTGTTTTACTTGCCAACAAGAAAAAGTACACAACATTTGTATGTCAGTGCATGTCTAACAAACAGTTAGTAGGATTATGTTTCATACTGAGTCTGTGCAAAGAGGCATCAATGGGTGATTTTTGCAGCCTTGCACAAAACACCTGATAGTGGGCAGTTTCTTGCCTCCTAGACAGGAAATGATAATGGCCAAACATTTTTTTCAACAGATGTCTCTGCCTTGCATTCTTAATCACTCTGATTGAACAAGAGGCTAAAATTGCTCAAATAAAAGCTGAGATTTTCTGGATGAAAATTGTGATCAGTTATTCTATCACAGTGACAAAATGTCATAGCTGAGTTAGGCTACATTAACACAACAGGTTTTAAGTCTCATTTCCAGTTATGTTGGAATTATAATTATGTTATATTAAATCCAATTTGTTTTCACTTGGTTGTTTACACTCCAAATTAAATCTGACTTCAATGACAGTTCTGTGTGAACAGCTTAAGTCCCAAAAGCGATCCACATGTGCAGAGGAGGAACGCTGACATCATACACGATCACATTGTTAATAGAGGTAATAATGGATGGAGAGCTTATACTGTAGATAGATTTTAAAGTTTATTTAGCAATGGGAGCTGACAATATTGTCACAAGATCATAACAAGACAACAGAAATGAATAAAAAAGGACGCACAACTAATACCAATGGCCTTTTGTAGACCACAGCCAAGGGAGGTCATATTGTGATGTGATGCGTCTGTGACACCAACATCTTACATAAGTTCATAATCATAATTTTCATCCATTGTTCACATCCAAATTTACCGCATCTGGCTTCTTCTGACACAGAGTTCTGATGTATGTCTTACATGAATGACATAAATCCAAGATAAAATGCGACAAGACCATTTAAAACTGCAGATGTTTGAAAACAATCGTGGTGCCATCTGAATTAGCACCACAAATGTAAATGGCACAGATCTGATTTGTATTGAAAGGTGTGCAATAAGGCAGAAGTAGGATGTTCAGCCTACAGTGAAAAGTGGATGAAAAAAGCTGATTTGGGTTGCATTTGCTGGCTGTGTTAAATTAGCCTTAGAGTCACTATAACATCATCCAAATAAGCATATAAAACTGGTAGTGACAATTTTGAAATGCTTATGTTTACCAGGTATCTGCCTGAGGTGATTAGAGATGGCCTAGCCAATCAGGTCAACAATCCTGAAGTGGAGATTGACATCTCCACACCAGACGTAAACATCCGTCAGCAAATAATGCTACTGAAAACCATGACCCACCGGCTGAAGAATGCTCTTAATGGCCAGGATGTGGATTTTCAAGATACCAGTGAGTAATTTGAAACATAGTTTTTACCATCATCTGGAAACAAGTCTATCTGATCTATGCTGATCTAAGCAGTTAGGCTTTTTATGTCTTTCTTTAATTTTTTGGAAACCTTGCAAAATTAAATTAGAGGGATTGATTAATTTTTTTTAATTATTGACTTTCAACGTGAGTGACATACAAAAAATGTGATTCTTTACCATTTACATTTACCAAATAAATTTTGAACTTCAAATTACTAAATTATTTCATAGTTACGTTTTTCAACATAAAATATATATCAGTTTGAAGAATTTTTTAATTAACTTACTAAGAAATCTTTTAGAAAAGAACATAACTTGCTATTGAAATTGAAATATGTAATATTGTGCTATCATCAGGTCATTGCTTTAATGTTTGTGTATAGCCCTTACATACATTTTGTTGAGCCTTTGTCTCTCTTTGTTCATCACAAGTTATGTTCAAACATTTTAATTTTTAATTCTTGTTATCAAGGAAAGTGTTTTGTAGCTTTCTTTCAGTCAGGAGACTGACACTTCACCACAACCTAAGGGGCAGTGCAGCTATTGCATATGACCTGCATTATCATATGTCCAGATGATTTTCTTACTCTGATGTAGAATCATGGAGAGAATCATATTATTTTTGCAATGCAAAAATAATATTGGTAGAGGGTCTGGGGCTCTGGTTTCTGGAACCAGCATCTGTAAAACAAAGAAAAGACTGAGAGACGGGTGATAACCTGCAGTAAACAATGAGATTGTGGAACAGCTTATGGTCTTGTGAGGTGGCATAGTCATTGGCAGGGGCAGAGATTCAACCTGTGCAGACCTCCGTACAAGTTTAGCCCAGAGCTTCTTAGAGCGAGTGGTTTGTGAGGGCGAAGTCTGAGCAGTGGAAGGTTTGGAGATCAGGTAATGCAGGCAGGTGGTTTCAAAGCTGCTGTGGTTGATTGAGGAGGTAGTGTCTGGAGGAGATTTGACACAAGGAGCTTTGGTGAGGTGTTTTGTGAAGTAGCCAGAAATGAGTTCAACCTGGAGAGCACAGAATAATGAAGCAATAGACAGGTTCTCAGGACAGGCAGTTTTAAAAGGAAACTACAGATCAAAGTGCAAGCAGTCAGACCCTGGGGGCTTGATTCTACCCAGAATACACAAATTATCAGGCTTGTTGACAATAGTCCTTCAAGATCACCTGAAGAACCTCAGCTGGTGATTAGATAATTGCAGCCAGGTGTATCGTCTCCAAGAAGATCCACCTTGCCCAATCACTGTTTGAAGGAAAAGTGTCGCAAGCACACATGCACAGGCATAAATGCACAACCTAGATCATGACATAAACAACTGGAGAAAATGTGCCGTTTCCCTGACATTGAATTTATAACAGAAACAATATGACAAAATCTTTGAAGACATGGAACTCTAATTTTATAGTAATTCAGCATACTTTGATATGGGCAGCTGACCCATGTTTGTTTGTGACATGAACTTCATCAACACCTAAAAAAAATCTACAGCTCCTTGGCTTAGGAAAAAATCTTATTGATTTAGAAAGGCTTTGTAGAAAGGTAACACTGTCACTTATCATTGCGCAAAATTGAAACACAAGGTACATATTCAATAGTGTCACAGCTGTATAATTATCTTCTCAAATCTTGCTGCAAACTTCATATCAAGGTAAACTGAAATCATGGACTTTTAATTTATTTGTAAAGTTGTTAATATTTCCAAGACAGGTCCTACGAGACAGCTTTTGTACATTGTTTAACCTAAAAAATCCATAAGGTAGGCTTTCAAAGAATGCTCTTGTAGCATCGTAACATTAAGACGATTCAGTGAAATATATCTTTTTCCTTTTCCTTTAAGTTTTAAAGAGGGAAACCTAATGTAAAGACATATAAAAGACATTTAAAGTGTAATTACTACATGCTTAATAGTCACAGAAACACCTTTTTTTTCTTTATAGGTGATGATGTCAGTGGATCAGGAAGTGGCATGTGTGCAGATGACATGTGTTCCCGGGGCCCACGCCTTGTTGCTCCAGTGACCGAACCACCCAGAGTCTATGTCTACCCACCAAGGAACAAGGAAGTGAGAGGTTCATCGTCACAAAGTCTCCCTTCATTCAGCATCCTTTTGCTTTCACTGCTCATCCTGTTGCTGCGGCGATAATTGGTGGGAGAGTTCTTCCTGGGACTGAGTTTGGGACATGGGGGACTGGAGAGTTTTAAAAGACAGGGAGGAAATATTAGGGGTTAGTTTCTTTGCCAAAAGTAAGCCAATTAATAGAAACTAAAGCAAAAGTTACTCGAATGGACCTTCTTTGGTTTTAAAACACAATGGAGTCATGAGTATTGATCTGTGTTTCTGTTCTTCTCCTGTTCTTTATTTGTCGGTATTCTATGACACTGTTAGAGTTGGTCTTTTGGCATCCTAGTGTTTGGGTTCTCTAAGACATTATAAGACTGTACAGCTAGCAGTAATTTAGATATTGACATGATGGGAAGAAGGAGAATGGAGAAATGTGGTAGCCCCTATGTACACATTTGATCTCCACTTTTAATCTGTAGAAATTATTTATTTATTAGAAGTTATCAATAGAGCAATAATTAGACTATTCACATCACTGGTTTAAAAGCAAAAAGAAAAAAAAGAAACACACAAACTAGATATTCAAAAGACAACTTTCAGGAAGGATAATCTGAACAACATGACCCATTAGACCTGTTGATGTATTAGGCTTTGCAGTGCTATTACATATATTTTTTTTTCCTGTGGAGGGATCTGAGCTGATGCCGTCAGCACTTTCTGCCCATTTATCTCTTATCCGCAACAAAATTTGTCATAATATTCACACAGACATGTCCCTTTTACACTGGGGAGAAATGTGTCCTGTCTTCCATTCCATCCATCCACTCCTCCATTTGCTCCCACCACATCCAAATCCCACACCACCCAGTTACCCCTTTCTCCCGCTGGCAGTGAAGCATCAAGCTGAGGTTCCGGTTTAAGCAAAGTGCTCACATGACTGGACATAGTCTCAGTTGATAGAGGGTGGAACAGTGAAGTTATTTAGATGGCTGCCCTTGTCAGAGAGCAGAAATGTACGCAAAAGCAGAAATACAACTTTCCTGCCCTCACATTGTTCAGTACTTTTTTTCAATGTTCACGGCAGATCAAAGCTATTGTACACAGTCAGAATTTTGGTGCTGTGGGCTTTATGTGTGCGTGTAACAACAATTACAGTCAAGGAAAATCAAGCACATCCTTGAAATTCATTATTGTGTTAATGGCAGATGAAGCAGTGTACATATTTTTGTTTGTTCTTTTTTGTTTCTTGGGGAAAATATCAAACTAATTCATCCACTGATGTATGTCTAACATGATCTGTTTGCCACTTATTTCCATGCGACTTCTTCATATGACTGCTACTTCTTAGTCTGGTCTGACTCCTTTCTCCCTTTTTTAAGCTATAAAGACCTCTCTTCATGCTTGTACATGATGTCGAGGCAAAGATGACAACGACACAGTACTTTGTTATGTGTCAACCTTCCAGGGAATGTTTTGGGAAAACATTATACCTTTTCCTGATAAAATGCTTGCAAGGGAGAAACCATGTACCACATTTTAATTCAAAGATGTGTTGCAGGTCTCATTTTGAATGAATTCATATGCAGGATGAGGGACAATGCTTGCGTCTATGTATGAGTTCATTGCGTAAATCCAAATGTGTGTATTTGTCTGTGACCGATAAAGCAAAGAGGGGACAAACAAAAGAGCCTGCATAAATCTTGTTTGGATGGCACAGAAAGGAAATCTATTAAAATGTTCTGGTCTATTAAAATGCTCCGGTCTAACAATGTATGACAGAGCGCTGTTAAACTGACAGCAATAGGAGATTAATATCGTCCATTTTTCAAAAATAGCATTTTCGACTACTGCTGTAATTGCTCACATTCTGTATTAATGGCTTCTGTACTGTCAGAATTGCATGTGACAACGAGATTGAAATAGAGGAATTAAATTGATGTGATTTTTAAAATGTGTCACTGCTCCAGATGGGACAGTCCATGGAAGTTTATGTTAAAAAACAATATTCTCTGTGCCCCTACATTTTTGGAAATGATCCAACTCCAAAGTGCATTTGTTTCATGTGATAATAGAAAAGTCTCTTATATTGTCTTCTGTCTATATCTTTTTTTCTAGAAAAAAAGGAGCTCTATTAATGAATGAGTTGTTTCTGTTTGACTGTGTATGTCTTTTTTTCTTCTTTTTTTTATTGTCCCCGGTCAGAAAATGTGCCTGAGACTGCCTTTGATACTTTGGGGTCAAATTAAAAATATAAAGAGAGAAATGATACAATGTTGGTTGGAAAAAAACCCAAAAAACAATATATTTTAACAAAAGCCTTTAGTAACACTGCAAGGGTCTCACTGTGTGACTGAGAATAAATGTGAACACCCTAATAAGAGCAAGAAATTACTCACTGTCATGGTGACATTCCAGCTCAAAGACAACCCTTTGACTTTCGAACGATAACTTCAATTTCAGTGACTCCCTCACAATGTCATTGGCTGAAATTTGCACAACCCCCTTCAAACCTCGCCCTTTTTTTTCATTCATTTTCTGATCTCATTAATTTGCTCTCCTTGTTCCCATCCCATTTACCAAAACATGCACTTTTATGACGCCACAAAATGGCATTGTCTGCACAAAGACATCACAAGGTACTCGATCAATGAGAAAGTCAACACCTTCCAGAAATGACTATTGATTTGGGAATGTGTGTATGCAGATAGATGTGGTCTGGCATGCTGAGTCCTGTTTGAGGATGGTGACAGAGTGTAAACATGAAGCTCCAAAGTGTGAAAGGAAGCTTGATAATGGTTTGCACTGATCTCAGGTCAGCATGTATCATACAACCCTGCCTTCATTCATCGCTGCTCAGTTCCTTGCAAAAGTATTCATACCCCCTTTTTATCCATTTGTCACTTTACAAACACAAATTGGAATAAATTTGATTTCGATTTTTTTGTGATAGACCAAAGCAGAGGATCACATTAATGTCAAGTCAAAGGAAAACATTTTTTTTTGTTTGCCTGTTTGTTTTTTTACAAATAAACATTTGAAAAGTATGATATTTTATGTATTCAGCACCAATTTGCAGAATCACATAATTAATTTTGTAATGAATTTTTTATGGGAAATACCTGAGCAAGATAAGACTAAACATCTTGCTAATTTTGTTTCCAAGCTCACTCAGATTGGATAGAGACATGAAGTTTTACGTTTTGGTACAAATTCTGAATTTGATTTATATCTGAACTTTGAGTAGATCACTCGAATGCTTGGATATTCTTTAATCTAAACCCCTTTGTCCTATGTTTAGGGTTGGTGTTCTGCTGGAAGATGACCTTTAGAATATTGCTCCTCATTTTGCACCATACTTCCTCTGACCAAATTTAATTTTTTTTTTCCCAAATTTGCTTAACTGAATTATCCCCACAGCATGATACTGCCATCACCATGTTTCACTGAGTGAATGGTGTGTTTATGATGATGCACATTGCCAGTTTTCTATCACACATTGTGGTTTGCGTGTTGGCTAGGACGTTCAGTATTGTGCTTACCTGACCAGAGCACACATTTCCACTTGCTCTGTGTGTTCAATACAAAACTTGTGGAAAACTGTTTTTAAAGTGTTTTTTTTTTTTTCAACAATGGTTTTCGACTTGCCTCTACTGTATGAACACTTTTGCAATGCACAGAAGGTGGCAAAACTGCAATCCATACTACCCATCTCAAAAACAATGTCCTTATTTACGCTCGGAGTTTGAAGAGTGTTTCAAAGTGCTAACAATATATGGGGAAAAAAAATGTTTTATTTCTGGTTTAGATTTACATTGATTTTATTGTTATCAGAAATTTATTGAGAGTGTTTCTATGGTGAAAACAGGTGCCATAAAGAGTTGGGGAAATATCTACAATAACATGTCTCACTTGCTGTTGTACCTGCAATATTGTGTCAATTATATACATTGTAAGATTTTCAACTTCCCTGTGTCTGGTCTCTTCAATCAAGGGTGTAATTTTATGGGTGTCTCTTGAAAATTTAAGTAGAATCACCAAAAAAATCACCAAAAAGATTTGTTTCAGTAATTCAATTTTTAAATGTACACATTTTTACACTTTGACTTGAATGCAGCAATTTGAACATCTAACTTTTTTAAGATAAGTTCTAAGTTTCTTTCTTGAGATTGTCAGCAACTGTCTGCCAGGTCACTTTCAACAAAGCAGTTTTCCCATAATGGTGTAAACTGTATTCATAAGCATTATATGTTAAGTTTTTTTTATTGTTATTGATGTCAATTTATAAAGTATCTCCCTTTTTTAATAAGCTTATTTCTAAGTTTATGTTTTCTAATCTATAATCATTGACCACACTCAGAGTACTAAATGCTGGAACTATCCAGTTGTGAGAGAAAGACCTTTATAATATAATGTTCTTAAGGTACTGAAATGTATCAACTTTTCAATAATATTCTAATTTATTAAAATGGACTTGCATTTTCTCAAACTATCTGCCTACATGAGACAGAATGAATGCATAAGTGAACAGCTTTTGAGAAGAAAAATGTGTGATGCTCATTGAACTAACCACACCATCTGTTCGAGTCAATTTCTTGGAGTGCAGTGGGACATTCTACTACCTGGAAAAGGCCATTATTTTCCAGGAATGACGTCAGAAGTGACAACTGCTGTCAAGTGTTGTCACACTGCAAAGCGGCCACATGCTCAGAGCTCACTAAGTGCATTCTCTTGTTAAGTGTGAAGACAATAGTATTATGAGACCTCTTGGGTTTTTAAAAAAGTTCACTTCACAGTGATCATATGGGAGACATTCACAAACAGGGCATTGTGAAACTGAGTAAATGCAAGAACTGCAAACCACACTGAAGAAGCATCTGCACAGTTGTGGTTTCTTTCAGTTTTGTTCTATTTGTTTTTCACATTACATTGGTCCTCCCAGCATAGAAATATCTATTCTAAGTTGGTCAGACTCAAGGATAGACATTTCAAAATGCATCAGCTTTGTTTAGGAGTTAATTTGCAGAACCTTTCCTTTAAAATAAGCAAGGAAGATGTGGGTAAAATTAGTTTTGATGACTCATGCATGAGGTTAATGATTGAGCAGCAGTTGTACCCTGAAGGTCTTCTGCTCCTTCGATTTGTTTTTCATAATTGTCCCATAACCAGTTCCCACAGAAGGTTTTAATTATCTTCAGAATCTCTACTTAATCACGACATCAATCTTATTTTCCCGTTTTTTTAAATTATTTGAAAAAGAGGAAATAAAACAAAAATGCCTTGTTTTCTAATTTATCTTAATCCTCCCTTTTATGTGCATCAAATATCAAGATTTATTTATATTATTTTTATATTCTGAGCATCAGAGAAATTGTGATTCCTATAGATGCCGCTGTGGGCAACCTCATCCTTATTCCGCCAGGTTTTTTTTGTGCTCTCTCCTTTTTTGATACTAGGAAATTATCAATAAATAAAATGAAAACCTTCCTTATTGCATTCAATAAAATTGTCAATGCAATCTTCAACTCACACAACAGATAATTTTGACCAGTGAGGTGGAGCCCTTACAGTAGTAATCCATGTGAGATTACATTATCCTCTGGCAAATTTAATTTTACCTAAATTATTGCTGCACTCTACAGTCGTCATGCATTTAGGCAGGCACATACACAATTTCAGCTATTGATTGTGTCTGAATTCTCTGCTTACTTCACACTCTGCTGCACAAATACACAGCTCACTCTCAGCATTTTGGCTTTTAGTTTGCCCTCTAGTTCACAACATTTTTATGAGTGACTGCCTCACAAAATTACATGACCTCCATGTTTAAAATATCAACACCAAGGAACAATACACAGCAATAAAATCTCAGTTCACCACATATGCCTTTGATTTTATTATTCACAACAGTATGGAAACGAGTCCGTCTTGTAAACCTAAACAAGTTATTTTAATGACGCATTGTAACAAATGCAGTATATGTTCATCTGACTCACTGAAATAATCCTCAACTTAAAGTAGAATCCCTTGCAAAAGTATTCATACCTTTAGAACTTTTTTAAATTCCAAGGGATTTCATTGAGATTGGAAGTGCAACTGCTAAAAACATAGTAAATTAATGTGGAAATGGAAGGAAATGAAGACATCCCCAAATAAAATTAAGTGCAACCTATTGTCTAAATGAGTGACTAAGCTAAAAGAGTTAACCTGTGAATAATTTACTCTAAGTACAAATACAGCTGTTCTTTGAAGGCCTCTGAGGTTTACTGGAAAGCATTAGTGAACAAACAACATCATAATGACAAAGGACCTAAACAGACAGGCTAGTTATTGCAATTTAAAGGTTGAATTTGAAACAAGGTTTCAAACATTATTCCAAATTCTGGAACACTTAACAAGGCACAATTTTATTCACTATCTGAAGGAGTATACTACAAGTTCAACTCTACCAAATCCATAAAATGCCATCTGCTGTTTGATACAAAAACACACATTTTGTTCATAAAGACATCTTAAAACTATATATAATTTTTCTTTCACTTCCCAGTTGTGCAAATCTTTGATTAATCTGTTGCCTATAATCACTGTAAAACACAGTGAACTGTGACAAAGTGGTTGTGAATACTTTTACAATTTAACCTCAAATAAAGAGATAAAACATGTAGACTTTTCAACCAAACTTTTAGACATAAACTAAAAGATAACATAACGTAAAAGATTTTCCTCCTTTCAGGCACTTGAGATTCAGACTCGGTTGTTTTGTTTTCTAATTATTACATCAATGACTATATTTAAGTTGAAGGTTTTAACGTAAATTCCCTTTGTCAGATGACTGAGTAGATGACTCAGACCTACAAAGGTAACCTCAGTCCACTCCATACCATTGTGCATACTGCCGCCCTCTGGAAGATGGGTTTTATTGCAGTTGAATTTTACTTCACAGTGAAATTTAAGAACAAATAATTATTCAGTTACAGTTGAGCTACAGTGATTTGATGAAGTTGGGCATTGATTAGTATTGGCATGACCTAGCCAAGGAATGTATGTGTTAAAAAAAAACCAAAAAAAAAACTCACTTCTCATCTTTTGACCCTCTCTGACAGACAGTGTTAGTGGATGTCAATGTATGAACTGTGACATTTATTACTTAGGAAAAGACAACAGACAAGAAAATTCTCCAAGAAGTTGTAAATCAAGTCTGTAGGATTATTTGCAGGAAACAATGAAGAAAGCAGCGATAAAGCCCAAGAGAAAGAATGATGAGGAGCACAAAGTCTTTTTGAATGTAAGTGTGAAGAAGAAAAACTCGACATGAGGACAGCTTGAGGCCTTAATCCGTCTCTTGCATTTTTCCAAATTCTATTTGGGTTTTGGAAATGTAAAAAAACAATATTCTGCCCACTAAACATGTATATGAATAACGGTTGTGGGAATTGCATGATTCAACAGGGTATTTTTTTCCACTTCTGTTAGATTCACTTTTATTTATTTTATTAATTTAAAGATTTATTAAAAAATAAAATCCTCATTTCCTCAATTTTGTTTAAGCACAAAGATAAACCAAACAAAAACAAACGTGCGTGTTCTCGCATGGTGTCACAAGACAAGCCGTATCTCAGCGTCTTAATAGACAGCTGCTCCATTGCGTTTATGGCTGCTGCTCACTGGGCTCGGTGGGAAACAGTCTCCGTCTATGCCACAGGTAGGTTTGTAAATCTCCAGCATGTTTGTATTGCTTTCTCTCACTGATATGCCTCTAATCTTTTAGACGTGTGGAACAAAACCTTCAACTGATCACACGAAAAGTGGGAACCAGTGTTTGTTTGTTTGTGTTGCATAAAATGTATATGAATGAATAATGGAGTACTCCCGTGAGATTAATTCTTAATAATATAAACCTATTTACAATAGTAATAAGAAAAGACATGTGCATGTACAGATTATTGTAAAATGTTTTTTGATATTGACAAAACCCAGGGTTGATTATCAGCCTTGTTTTACACAGGCCAGGTTTCTGTTCAGATCCAGTTCCAGATCCTGGATTCTGATTGTCTGTTGCCAAGTGGACCAGGCTGGTGAGCTAAACCATACAGCGAATCAAGAGAAATCTCCCATCCTGTCAACTCCTTTCCATCTGGTAGGAGGCATTCAAGACCACAGTGCACTTTCATCCTCTCTCTGGACTGAACCAAATTGAATTGGATCCTTTCCCATCATTCCTCTCACCTCCATCAAGGAGCTCAACCTGTTAAATATTGGCTTGGATAAGGGGAAAAAAAACAACAACAAAAAAACCATGGATTATTTGAAGAACTTGTCTGTATGTGTTGTAAATATCCTTGAATACATTTCACTAATTTTGGACTATCTGTGTGTTTTTACAAATTACCACTCTCTCCAGCAGTCGAACTAGGAATTTTTCTGATCCAATTTTATGAACTCACTCATAATTACTCATTTTAATATCCATATAAGTAATATATGTTACATTAGCAATGATGAACGCTGGCATTATTGAGGGATGTTTAGTTCCTCCAGATAACGGGTCCGTACTTCGGGACAAATTGTGACCTCCAATTGGTCAACCGTACAGTGACAGGCGGTGTCATGTTAAATGAGCATTTCAAACAATGGTGCTATATGAAATGATTTTTGTTTTTCTGTTTTTTCTCTTCTGGTCAAAATCAAATGTCTATATGTAACCTAGTTCCAATTTCACCCCAGTTTACTTCCTTTTCATCCTTCCTAAATGAAGTGGAACAGCTCACACCATATTGTTCCCAACAATGAACTTTGGAGTTTTTGTGGGGTTGTGCATCCTACAAATACAGGATGTGTGCAGTTAAACTCTGGCTTCTGATGACTAAACCACATTCGACAATTTGCTTTTTCTTTGGCAATGAAGAACTGCACAAGGAGTGTGTACAGTGGCAATTGTAGTTGTATAATTGCAGTTAACATTGTAATCAAAAAAGTTGTAATTACTTTTTCCAGGACTTTCTGAAGATTTCCACAAGTGTTCTTTCCAAGCTAGACAATACATTGATTACTCTTTTGACTTCTTAATCAGAAATCTTATAAAGGCCACCTGTCTTGTTTATTGTGAAATCAGATTCTGACAAATTTCTGATTAATGCTCCAACACTGCTTACAGGAACATTCAGAGGATTAGAAATGTAGCTTCAAAACTATGATTTACAAAAATAAAATGTTTATGTTAAGATTTCTTTGCTTTTGCCAGTTGCACAATGCTGAGTAGCACTTAAGAAAAACTTTTTTTTAAAATCAGAGAATAATTTTGCACATAGCAGTTAGAACTTTCCAAATGCTTGCTTTTTATGCTTCCCTGAATCTTCAAGTTAAAAAACAAAAATGTGCAATATGTTTCCTGAAATTACAATTTAAATGTTGAATTTTGTTGCTTTTTGCCAGTCAGTGATATTTTTTTCATCATAGGACTAACTCACAGGTGTATTTTGAATTTAATTACTGTAGTCAGTGTTTTACACAATGTTTTGCTTAAATTAAAGGCTTTTATGAGTTAGAGCAAATCATGTGATTGCTTCTCTAAACAAATTTTCTGCAGTAGTAAAAAAAAATAGAATCAGCCAAACAATTTGAATAGAGTTGAATTTTCAGTGTTCTTTAACGTTAAAAATAGGTTGTGCAGAGTAAATCCCACTTGCCGAGTGATATTTTGAAGTTAATTCTGCAGCTATGACAGAGCGTGTATTCCTGAAGGTAATGAGCGGCTTTATGCGCTTTGATTATTCTCAGCAGGCAGCTAACTGCTCTGGAATTTTAATCCTGCCTATAATCCATAGGTAACAGATTGATGGTGGGTGAAGTCATCTTTTCGTAAGAACATAACATTTTTGTGCTTAAATAAGTGTGCTTTGTCCATTGAAATGCATGTGGGATTTGGGAGGATGACAGTGAAATGACTTTGATGTCTCTTCTGGGGCAGATTTTAAGCCATGCTGAACTCAGCAAAAAGCTCAGCATTGCCTTCTAATAAAATGGATGATTTAAAATAAGATTTCAAGTATAAAAAGCATCAAGTTTCAACTTGAAACTAGAGAGATATCTGGAAAAAAAGATGGTTAATATTTTTTTTACAAATAGCTGTCACTCTCCATAAGGCTTATTGTCTAAACCATAAATCATAAATGACTGAATTACCATATACCAATTTTTTAATGTGTATATATTATATATTTCAATGTACATATATGAATACATATGTGTAAATTACAATATATATGTTGTAATTTTTTGCCACTCTTGAGTATTTTTTATAACAGTTTGTTACATTACTAGATTAAGAATATATTAAAATGATACCCTTACCTGAGTAAAATTACAACTTCAGGCTAATGAACAAGACTATACATAAAGGTGCCTTGTAGGTTTTAAAAATAGAAAATGCAAGAGCAATTTCCCAGTTGTTTGGAGATTGACTACTTCTAATTTAGACATAGGTTGAGCAACTATGTTCACTGAAAGTCAAACATTTTATATTGGACAACAGCTTTTATTTTCATGATACTCTGTTATTGCTGCACGACTTGGACCACTTTGTGGTTGATCTGCAACATTTCCAGTTTTCTGTAACTTGCAAATAAGTTTTACCACGGTATCGTGTGTGATGCTTTTTTCTATGTTTTTGTTAAAGTTTCGTGCAACCGTTGCGACTGCTTCCCAATCAAGCCATGGGTTTATTTCAATTTTTTGGTTCTTTTTTCCGATGCATATTTTTGGGTACCTGAAATATAAAATATACATCTTACATTCTCCTATGTATGAAAACGTATGGCCCACCCTGTAGATTATAAATGTTCTTTATAAAAATCTGTCATTCAAACTTTCTATAAAGTATTTTCTATGTTGATATATTCTAATAGTTTTTTTTTCCAAAAATCTAATTTATTATTTATTTATTTATTTATAACCAAATTATTTATCACCTCTATCCAGCCAATAGCCTGCATTCTCCCATCAAACTGCAGTATTGAGACTTGATAACCAGGTGGCACTGTGGCATCAATAATGCAGTAAGAGTAACGTCAGGCTACAGGATAAGTTCTGGGATATGTCCATGTTTTATTGACCGTCATTCTCTTATCCATCAAAAGAAAACAATAGATGCATATATATATTTAACAATGTTCTATTAACAAAATTATCTCCAGACTTGTAGTTCTTACTCTTCAAAAACGCAGTTGACATTTCAGTCAATGCGAATTGCTCTGCTGATAGTAGATGTTTCTGTTACTATCTTAAATCCTTGAGCTATTTGAGTTGCATTGAAGTCCTGCTATTATCAGCTATAAAGAAGCATTGCAAAATTAATCCTGTAATGAATTGTGTTTTTAAACAACTATAAATATTCGATTAAATTTTTTTTACTTCTTTTTTTTATGATTTCCTCTGAAAAATTCACATATAGTTTGTCCTCATCCTAATAGAAACCCAGGAGAAGTGTAGATAAATTACAAGCCACTGTGAGCCCAGCTGTCACAACAAATGTAACACAGCAGTGATATTGTCACACATGGATAAAATCAAGAAATAAGTTGAGTCCCAACACTTCTGGGGATTAAGTCTTTTAAGTGCCTGAAGCAGATCTGACCTGGAAAGTAGCCCAAACAAAAACAACACAACCGATTACAGAAAAGGAGAAATAAACTGAGTCAACCCTCATGGGACAATCAGACATAGCCACAAAAAAAAAAAAAAAAAAGACAAAATGTAACTTTTTGTTTCAAGTCTTAAGTATTCTCATCACTTATTTGCTGATATATGTTGGGGAAAAAACATTCACATATGTCAAAAATAAATAGTCAGATATATTCATTCATACATTTTGTATACAGTTCTGATCAATTTTCACACATTCATCATCATTAATAAAATAATATATTTAGGCTCTGATCAGTTTTTATAGTGTCAAGAAATGTTAATATTGTCAGCCCTTTGGATGTTTTAACTTTTTAATTACATTTACAAGAAAATAGTGATCAATAAAATGTGCATTCTCTGGAGAAAAAAGATTATAAACCTGTGTCATGTCAAGGTAAAAACTGATTTCTACAAAATAATGATAATTAAATACAGTATCTTACATGAAATAAGTGACTGCATAAATATTCACCCACTTCAAATCATTTAGTACTTACATTTTACTTAATTCTTCCTTGCAAAACTGTTCAAGCTCTGTCAGGTTGTGTGGGAATCGGCTATGAACTGTCCCTTTCAAATCCTGCCTTTGACTCACCAGCCACTAAAAGCCTAGAAAACTGAGAATCTCAAGTTGACTACAAAATATTTTTAGAAAACGAAACAGTGGACATTTTGTCAGGATGCCTTCTGGGTGCCAAGAGGAAGACCTAAGACATGTTAGAGGGATTAAGTTTTTCCCAGCTGACCTGGGATTTCCCCAGAGGATCTTGCCGAAGTGGCTGGAGAGAGGGAAGTCTGGGCCTCCCTACCTTGGTTGCTATCCCGATGGAATGACTCCAGATAAGCACAAGGAAATGGATGGATGGCATACATTGGCAGTTTTTGATATATGGTATGGGGGCAGTTGCCCAGGGTGGCATCAGAAAGAGGAATACACAAGAACAAGGAAAGAAACTATGTCTTATCTCTGTCCACTGAATAAGTTTGCTATTACTTATAAGCATAAGGTTTCCCTTAGTTGCTGTTGAGTAATGTTGGACTTTGTTACCTGCTTTCTGCTACAAAGAAAAATCAAATAATTGCTTGCATTGGTTGAGTGTGCCAGGATGGGCTTGCACAGCTGCGTGCATATTAATATTCCAAACTTTCTAAGGAAGGCACAGCGATCAACGGGAGCACCATAGTGAGGATAATATGGTTAAAAAAATGTTATCAATTGACAACACTAATATTATTGAAATTTTATTTTTACTTAACATAAAAACAAATTAACAAAACGCTACAAGCAAATCTACCAATCAGAATGCCTACTCTAAACCCTTGTCAGTTCATGCCTAATCCACCTTAGTCCCAAACCTGACCAAAAAAAACGCACTTCTTACAGGGCATGGGCTTTGGTTCCCTTAAGGAGCAGTGCGTCCCCTCAACGTAGTATTTGTTGGAAAAATTGGCCTTGCAAGGTGTGAAATGCTAAAACACATACACACACACGCACACAATGTACAAAATTTGACAGGGCATCTATCAAGGCCTTGTTAAGCCAAAAACCTGAGGAAATTTAATCTAAATGAAGTCACTGACTAAAACTGTGGTAATGGGATCTGCTCCTGATTGGATTAGGAAATCGAACAGTGTTGGCTGAGTGGCCTACTTTCATGCAGGAAGCGTCATAGGTGAATTTGAGAGGGGAAAATGGGAAAAGAAAATATACAGAAAAAAAGGAGAATTCGTGCAAATATGTTATGCTATTTTTGTTTTTTCTTTTGTTTTTTTTTTTCTAATTAGCTTATGTATATATATATATATATATTATATATATTATATATATATATATATATATATATATTTATGCAGCACACAGTTTTGACATTTAGGATTAGACATGGACTTATACCACGTATATATAGAAGAGCGTTCCCCGTCTCCAAGCTCACTGCAGGCCGATTACGCTCCAAGCATCACCTGGCAGCAACCATTATTGATTTGATGTTGCATGCTGGGAGAAAAGATTGCTTTCAAAGGTCAGTGTTAATATGAAAAGGTCAGTGTGTTAAGTCTACTGTTTGTTTACTATTGAATAGTTGACTGCATGACTGTCGTGTAGGTGTGTGTAAATGCTAAATGAGGTCATTATCCAAATAATAAATATCCAAGTCACTTTTGGCTGACAGCAAAGAATAATTTAAAATTTCAGCTGTCCAAACTAAAAGCTTTGGGTACCACTGGTATGACATTTATTGATGGCTTTTGTATCTTTTTAAATACTTTTGTCCTACTCTGATTGACTTTGGTGATGCAAGATGGTACTTTGCACCATCAAACTCATGTAAGTCCTTGTTTCTTCGCAAACTGACTGAGTAGGAAAAACATGGTTTCAACAACGTAAACGTAAAAATGAAATTAAGTAATGTGACACCATATATAGAAAATCTCAAAGTGAAACAAACAGAGCCTCAATTTAAACTCTCTGAAAATAAAATAAATGAGTCCACAAGAGTCACACCACCACCACAGACACAAAACAATCTATATTGTATGCTTTCTAAAGTGAACGGGTTGTATTAGCAGGAATTTTAGATCCAATCTGGAGTACAAACAGTTGCTGAATATTCACAATTCCGATAATGAGAACCGCCAAATAAAACACCATATGTGCAATTATTGGCAGCAAATGTAAAATCGTAAAAAATACAATGTCTGCCAAATTATAGTTGACTTTATATGGGTTGAAGGTTTTTGATTGAGGTTTGTTCAACATAAGATAAAATGTAGTTTCAAGAACAAACAGAGTGTGTTTTGATCTGTTTGTAAAGTAACTAACCTAAAACCTAACAGCAATATTTTGTAACATTGAACTATATGTACATATATACATTCTTATCTTTTGTACTACTTGTTTATAGACTTAGAAATGATCATTAAGTCGCAGCTGAGCATTACAAGGAGTCTATTCCTCTCATCCAGAGTCAAGCAGTGCAGTTTTTGTATTCAAATGCAGCACAGGAGTTTCATTTGTTGCAGAGGTCAACCTGTGACAGGGGATCAGTGTATGGCGGACAGAGGGCAGATTGATTCCACCTTATTCTTTTTTTTTTCTTTCCCTCCTCCACCAGATGTTTATCCCATTTAGTGTGACAGTCTAAGAGGTGAGCACTCTTGTGTGCACGTTCTGTCCATACGCAGCTTTACAAAGCTCCGACCCTGACTGTGGCAGACTGAAGTTGATAGATTGCACTCAGCTATCTGTCACAGGCCAGAGAGAAGAGAAAAAGACAGGTCAGAGGAGACAGGGGACTGCATTTTAATAGTGTCCATAGGAGACAAACAACACAACAAAACCATATGGGATGGTCTGGCATTGGAAGCTGACATAAAATGATGAGCTGCCAGTCTAGTTTGTTTTTCCTCATTAAAACACACATTTTCTAAATGATACTTTTGCAGTGAGAAATCCCTGTGAGGCTCTGTTGGTTGACAACTCCATGATAACTTCTTTCACACTTTAAAAAATAATTTAAAGCTATTTTTGTCAAGCCAATTATTCTGAAAAAAGTTGGTGAATAAATGGATAAATGCACAACACAACAGAAGCAGGAGAAAACATTGTGAATGGAAAGTTTTCTTAAATGCTGTGAGAAAAAGAAAACAGAACTCTATTAACCTTATCTATGATTAGATCCCTATTCATGTGCAAATGAATGCACACTTATGGTCATCAGAAAATAAAAATAATTAATGGTTTGTTTTGGGCTTTGTGAAATGTTTGGAAGGATGTCCTTGTGCTGTTTTGTGGATTTCCAGAGTTATCCTCTGAACTTGTAATCTTTACAAAATAGTTTGCAAACTGATAATGGAGTCACTAAAGGTTCACTCTGTGCAGAATGAGGCACTCCACACATGCACATTTGATCTTGCTCATATGTGTATTTGCTCCCACACATCTAGGGAGATAGCCTCTTCAGCTTGCATGAACTCATGACACCGCAATGAGTTTTTTTTTTCTCTCTCTCTCTCTTATCCACACAAACACTTAATGATCATCATGGCACTCCTGCTCTTTTCATGCAGAGCAAAATCTCTTTATTGTGTGGCTTAGATTAATGGTAACAAAACAAATTGATCTCAAATAGTGAGAATGTGTACAAAAACTCTCTAATCTGTCAAACTGTGATTCATGGCAATTAAGACTGTTGTGGTATGTTTCTGCATGAGCAAATGACGTGTATGACCAAATCACTCTAACCCCACAGAAACATGCCCTCTCTTTGTGTACATATGAAGGCGATTTGCCCTATTTTCTGGTGCTGCTTCTATGTTTTTTTGAGTCTTTCTGTGTTTAGCTCTGTCTCACAGAAGTGCAGTTAATGTTACTGAAGTGACTATCTGCTGACGGCAAGGTGCAGGTCCCATCAGTTCTGACATAAGAGGCAGATTAATGAAAGAGCTTTATTTAGCTCCTGCAAAGTCCCCTCTGTCTGACCCACTGTCATTCTGGAGAACAATTCTACTCTTAAGGTTCAGAAACAGCATCTTGTTTCTTCCGTGGCCGTCCACAAGTAAACCACAGACCTGTTTCTTTATTTTCTTTTTTATTCACATGTCTGGTTTTAAGTGGCAAGCAGGTATGAACATTCCATGGACAGTATTTGTCTGCTGCATTAAAACTTTTTTGCATTTATTTCTACGTAACCCCAAAGAGAAATGGCCTTTGCCAGGCCCATCTTGTAACATGCATTTTAAGCAACCTAACCAGCATTCCCTGTCCCATTGTGATGAACCTACTTTCCAACACTTCTTTTGAGCTGTGACCCAAAAAGTCAGACTATGTCTGGGACTCACTGATGAGTCTTCACCTTTCATTTGGACAACAATCTCCCAATGTGTATTCAGTCTATGTCTATATTCTATCCACTATGCACTCAAATATCCAGTTGGCTACATTTCAACCACAAACGTGTGCTTTTAAACAGAATTTTACTTGACTGGCTAACACAAAGTAGTACATAACTGTGAATGGGTGGAAAATGATAAATGTCATTTAATTATATTTTTTCTAACCTAAAAATGTGCAAATGTTTGGGTCATCTACTTCTTTTTAACTGTCTTCCTAAAGGACCATCCATCCATCCATTTTCTTACACCCTTGTCCTTAGTGGGGTCGGGAGGTGTTGGTGTCTATCTCCAGCTAACTTTCCATGCGAGAGGTGGAACAGGTCGCAAGCCTGTCGCCGCTTCAGAAAGGACATTTTTTTAAATAAAGTTATCTGTGTGTAATTTAATTATAATATAAAAGAAGCTTTTCTGTAAAAGTGGTCAGAGACTTGTGAACATTGATTAGCAAACATAAAGATCATGAAGACCAAATGACCAAATGAGCATAGCAGATAGCCATTGTTTGAAGAAAACAAACACAACACTTCAGCCTGATCACACCATCCCCACAGGGGGGGGGGTAGAATGGTTGAATGAAAAATAAAACTAAAATAAACAGTTACACAAAAGTGTTTCACTGTAAAGATGGCTTGTAGTGTGATTTGTTGCAACCTGAAGTGTAAAATAAACTTCAGTGGAGTTTGAAAACAAAATATGTGTATAGGTTTATGTCAGGTTGAACAATGTGTATGCCCAGTTGACTTTTTTTTTATTTTTATTTTTTTTTTGGGGGGGGGGTATTATAATATATAGAGGGGGTCCAGAATAAAATCTTTGGGAACCACTGGGTTAAGGTATACTAGTCAAAGAGACGTTGGTTAGGTATTTCAATAAATTTAGGGTCGGGAGGTGCTGGTAAAGCATAAAACACATTTAATCATACTCAACTCATACATTCCTCAAGCTAGTGGGGTCACCAGTTAATAATGCTGTGAATTTGGTTCTGCAAGAGAGGAATGAAAATAGAAAGGGGATGTTGCTCTCGCAGTGCTTAACTACACAGACGGGAAATTAGGCCAGAGTAAGAACAAGAGGCTCTCTGCGATGTGTTTGGGCTCAATGTTGGTATTAGGTGGAGGCTCTTGAGCTGAAGTAGGAAAGTGCTTCTGAGGCTTTGTTTGGATCATTTTCCAATGGCTGTGTAGGTGAACGACTGCAAATGGATGTGTTATCATGTGGTTGTTTGTCTGCGTGCATTGTAACTGAGGATGTCTCACGGCAGAAGCACTATTGTTTCATGCTCCCCTCTGCTCTTCCTTCCTTCCTTTTTTTCCCCTGGGTGGGGACAGCAAATAGGGACAGTCTTCCTCAACAGGCCTACGTGGAGATGGCCTGTGGAGGCCGGTGGGTGAAAAATAAGGCTGCTAGGCTGGAAGAGGCCAACGAAGCAGCCAGCACCAGGGGCCATGCTGTGTTGTGCCATGCTATGCCTCACTTTTGTGCCACTCCTCACCACACCATTAAAAATGACAAATGCTCCCATCAACTGCTTTCCCAGGTTAGCAACTGCCGCCTGGTGCTCCTGAAGCCCTGTGTCTGCCCTAGTTCATCAGTTTGCCACAACTGGAACAATCATTTATTATGAGGGAGTCATCTTTCATATACACCCGATGTGATTTCTATCATTGTAAGGTTATGAGTTGAATCGCATAGGGGCACAAAAAGGAGAAAATCTTAAAAGATTATTGAAATTAACTGTACCAATATTCATATTCATAATAATTTTCCAAACAGATTCTAATTTCTAACTGTTTACTTAAGGTTTCTGCTATAATTTCTAGTCTTTATAATACAAATTTCAAACATCAAAAATTAAAATAGATTATTGCAACATTTTTGGCACATTAAAGTAAAATTTGGCACAGCTACAGAGCACATTTAATCGTTGCACACTGGATATCGGCATTTAACTTAAAAAGTTAATTTCCCTGTTTTCTCCAAAATGAAGTGACACATTTGTGAATGTAGTAGAGAAATAAAAATCTCAAGTGATTTATTGAAGAAATCATGAAGGAAAATGGCTAAATCATTGATATGTTGTGATTTTCAAACATTTTCCTTACTAAGAAGGCTTTTTGAAATTAATTTTTACATGACAAGGGAAGGTGAAATTTTTCCTTGCAGAAGTTTTTAGTATTTTGTTCAGTAAGTTGTGTTTATTCCTTTATAAATAATTATAATATTCTACAAAACATTGTTCTGTATTATCAGTTAACCCCTAAGTTTTGAGTTAGCCTTCTTTATGCAACCCTTCAATTTCTCAATTAAAATTGTGGCAACTTGAATAGTTCAGACTTTTTTCTCTGACCATGTCATCTGTTCCTTTGCAGAAGTCTTCTACATATTTTAGTGTTTTTAATCTTGAGACGGTTTTTTCCTACAACCCTTGCTTTCTAAACATCTTTTTAGCGATGGCACCAGTGTACATCATTGCAGTATATCATTAAAGCAAGCATTAGGATCTCTTGATAAAGAAAATATGTTTTCAAGAAAGTTTTATGGTTTTCCACATCTCATTATTACCTTGTTTCTCTCTACCAAAAGCTTAAATTCAATCTTAATCAGTTATTTCTCCATGGCTGGCATCTGCACTGTATATACAGTGTGATTGACAGATTGCTAGAAAAGCCGTTGGCTCCTGTTAGCTGGGACATGTTTTAAAGCACTGAGTACTTACAAGACTTTTAATTAGCACTCATTTATTATTTTCCAACTATGCTTGAAGCATGTATTAGCCTTGATATGCTCTGAGATATTTGCATTATTTATGTTATAAATAATAAAGCCACTTCTGGATTGGCTTAAAAGGTAAATAGTGTTTCAGGTTTTAGCTTTAGCATTTTGCAATGAGGTGATGATTTCATCATTAGATTCTTCAGACCTTAAATGTGTGTGAAATACAGTGTCAAAAGTATTGAAGCTCTGTCATATTCCAACTACAAACATTTACTTCAAGCTGCAGAGAAGTGTAAAGCAAGGCTATGTTGTAAAGTAGCATTCCAAACTTTTAACATATCTTGAACTAGTATTACCCCAGGGGAAAAATTCAGGCGGAGTTTGGGCTGTCCACCTGAACTTTAGGCTAGATAGACATACATCAGAGAAGCAGTCTGTATCTGTACCTGTTGTATCTCTGGATGGACTTTCTTCACCCAGAAGATGGAGAAAGTTATGGTGTCTGTTCTTCTGGTGTCTACGACATACACCAGAAGAAAGCCATGGTTGAAAAATAAAAATACAGAGTCCCATTTGCAGTTTGCCAAATGGAGGATATAATGTCTGAAAAAGTAATCAGATTACACAACATAAAATGATTTGATCACAATCCAAAACACTTTGAGTGGAAGAAAAATAAAATATAGCTCACCACTCTGAATGCACCAACTCTCTTGTGAAACACGATGGCAGGAACATCATCTGTGAAGTTGATGTCCTTAACACAGACAGAAAAGTTGGTCAGATAAGGCAAATCTGGAAGGTCTTTTAGAGTAAAGGTCTTGAGACTAAGGTGCTGGTTGAACTCAAAGGATAACAACATCAAAACAAACTAACGATGAAATGGTTTCAATCAAAGATCTAAAGGTTACTAATAGTCCAGCCAAAGTCCAGATCTTGAGTGCAAAAATAATGCAACAACAAAACTTTTACATGTTTCTATTTGGCCAGCCATTAATCATTTTATAAAATGGACCCAAAACATAAAGTTCTATTCCATTCATTAAGCTTGTAAAAAAAAACCCAAACAACTAAAACAGGTGAAAATTATCTAGGCCAGTGTGCTGCAAAGAGACAGCATTGAAGTATTAGTAGCCTGGAGTAAAATCAGGCCTTTTCAGGCTGAAGATTAACAACTCCATTCCAGTTCTTCAGCTCTGGGGACTTGGGGGGACATTTCTAGCTCAAGACAGGTGTATGATTCTGGGCTACAGGGCGGGAACTGCCTTTTCCTCTGTCGAGGCAGAGTCTGGTCCTCTGTGTCCCTGCAGGGAAAGACCCATTGTGCAGACCATCTGTTGCAACACACGCACACACAAAAAAGGGGGTAAGAGGTCTATGGTGAGAGGATGGGACTGATGTGCAATGCCTGTTAAATAGCATTAGGGGGTGAAGCTGAATTTTTCAAAGCTATTAGAGATGCAAATAGATCTGTACTTGTGTGAACTATGAGGAAGTTAAATGAATAAGTCATTCTATAAGTGAGATTGATTGCCCAGGTTAGGAATTTGCCAAGGGTAAGATAATATACAAATTTGAAATAAGAGGATATTAAGCAGGCATCTATAGGAGATACCTAGGTGATAAAGTCTTGCACATTTTATTCTGAGTTACTTTCAAGCGGCTGACTGAAAAACCACCTTTTTGCAGATTTAACACGAAATGCAGTAATACCTGTCCACCAAGTGGGGGCGTCATGTCCCCGTAGTGCATCGGGGGGGCGATTCAAATAGGTCAAGGAAAAGTTTTGTGTTTTGACAATGCAAAGTAGGCGGAGCGGCGGCTTGGCCATTGGTTAGTGAGTTTCAGCTACAAGTCGTTGATTGGTTCTGGCGCTCTAATGAGTCCGTGAGCATGCAACATCGGGTCTCCCCCCCTATAGCCACTCCTCGGACCCCCCCAACAACCTATCCTCCCCTCCCTCCCCGCCTCCCGTTCTCCTTGGAACCCCCACTCCCCCCCTCGGCCCCTATACTCCGCTTCTCCCCTTGTGCTGATTGTCACACATTGTTTACTACGGCTTGAAATGTGACTCACAACAGAGGCTGTCTGCTGGAGTACCGCTCTGACAAAGCGAAGGATTTCTTTTCTTGACGCGCTCCGTGCGTCTTGATTATTTTTTTGGAGGGGACACAGGTTTGTGGAGACTAACCCTTCTGCCATGTCAGTGGATTTGCTTGCGCTTTTATCCGTCCTGGTCATCACGTCCTCTGCGATGGAAGGTAAATAATCAATTTTGGATTTATATTAATATAGACAACGCGGCTTTTAAACAAGGCGCGTTGTGATGGTCTTTGGAGAGGGGGTGCGGGGGGAGCGGCGCGTCCAGGTTCTTCTGCTGGGCAGCGCCTGCATCTCCCCCGGCGTTCAGGGATGTCATACACGTGGGTCGCAGCGGATTGCTTTGGTTCTTCTCTCTTTATGTGGGAACATTATTTTCCCGCAGCGCTGAACGCCGTTGATACTAGTTTATATGACTACATAAGTTTGTGTCATTTTAACTTTATAATATAAAGTTATATTATAACTGCCACGGTAAGCATAGTAAATGGCAAAGAGTTGTGATGTCTCTCTCTTTATACTTTCGCATATTATCCAAAGAGCAATTATACTCCCTCCCCTCAGAGTGGCACAAAAGGAACTCAATGATTTCTTACACGTTTTCTCATGAAGAAAATTTTTTATATATTATTAAGTAAATCCCCCATGTATAATTTTCTTGCATCTACAGATGCTGAGTCAAACTCCTATGGACTCTGAATATAGATCTGTTGGGAAATCTTGTGTAAAAATGTTCTTTTCCCTGTTTGCATTTTTGTTTTTTGTTTTTCTACTCTGAGACACTCATCTTTACAGCTTCTTCTTCAGTTGTAGCCTACAGTAGCCAGCATCTCCTCAGTCAAACGTTTTTCACTTCCTCTGCTTTACCTCATGGGACAGGACTCTGGGCTGTGTGGCTTCAGCCAGAATATCTGTTGGGTGGATGAAACCAGCTCCCTTCCATCATGTTGTTTCCTCCTGTGTCAAACATAGACAGGAACACACGAGCTTTAGTTTATATCCACCTTCCTAATAAATGAGTTAGATCAGAATCAGTTTCCTCACACACAGGTTTTCTCTTTAATCATTCACTAGTTTGCTCCTGGATCCTCCCCAGCTCTGGGATACGCTCTGTAATTTTGGCTTTAGTCTTCTTGTTTTTGCTCATCGCATTTTAACACATAGCTACAGATACCAAGGCAGAGGACCAAATTGCTACCTCTTCTAGAAGGGATACTTTTTGAGGTTGAGATGTTTACCCAATGTTAAATGACTGCAAACAGTTCAGAGACGAGAGGCTGAATGCGAGAGTAAAAAAGTGAAATTTTGCAGCTTACTAAAGAGGATGTATGATGAGGATGGAGCAGATGGGTATACGGAGATAGCCCCTGGGTTACCTCCCTATCAAAGATTAAAATTATTTCCTTGTTTGGGTTGCTAATTGAAAGTAGATGGCCCCACGGGAAGGTTAAAATCTTCACTGATCCGAACTCCAAGCTGTTGCTGTTTTTCCCCCCTCTCTTTTTTTCAAATACGCGAGAGAGAAAGTGGAGTCTCTGACCCCATTATCTCGGCCCATCCTGGCTCCTATTGATCTCATTATGAATCCAAATCAGATGAGGATAACAAAAATTCATAGAACCATGCGAAGTGTCTGGATATATTTGCTGCTGCGGCCGTATGGGTTGATGCTTGAAATAATTGATTTATCTAACCTCTATTTTCAGTCACATTACTCAAATAAAAAGCTAATGAAAATATTAGTAGAACAGCCAACTTTGGAATAAAAATGACCAGAAATCAATATTCTTCAGAGCTTTAATATGTTAATGGCAATTAAGCATATGAGTTAAAATTTGGTTAACAAAAAAGTTTGCTGCAGTAAAAGTGTAGAAATGTTGGGTGGGTAAAAAGTGTTGGAAGCTTCCAGACATTTTTAAACTGGAAAACCTTTCATATGTCCTAGTCAGTTCCAGTTTTTGTCAGTAGGTTTTCCGTTCGACTCTGGGCTTCTTCTTTCCCATCATGGTGCTGCATAGATTGGTCTTCAGATAGCAGCAACAGAAGTCATTCTCCTCCGCTCGGAGAGTCATTGCTTATTTCTGTTTGCCCTTAAACCAATTAGGCTTAGATAAACCCGCTCATTTAACAGCCCAGAACGGGGTGGTGGAGAGAGGGGGAGGAGGAGGAATTGAGGAAGGGGGGATTAATCATAGAGGCTGGAAGATCGGCAGGGACAGAGGGAGATGAAAAGATGACACAGGCAGAAGAGGAGAGGTCAAAGGAAAACAGTATGCATGTTTTACAAATGAGAAGACTGAAACAGAAAAAAGGCAAAGGAAGTTTAAAAAAAAAGAGGAATATGTTGACAGTACATCCCTAAGTCAGGCTACTCCGTGATGTAAAACAGTGTCTGTACTTAATATGAGCCGGATTTGAATGCGTTCGCGAAGCTTTGTAAACAGTCCCAATGGATGATGTGTACACGTATTACAGAGTTGTAATGCTTTATCCTTACAGGATGCAACGGGGAACACTCCAGCTTCCTGAATAAATAATATTGTAGTATGGATTTATCAGGTGTGTTATTATCTAAACGAGATTCTTGTCCATCTGATATGTTGTTTTGAACTTGTTTTGCAGAAATAATGGTGTATATTATGTAGCTTTTCCATTATTTCAGAGCTATGAATGTCTTGAAATGTTGACATTAGTAAATTACATCAGTAATTTTTGAAATATCCACTTGGTGGAATTGCTCTAAATGGTGATTTTCTCTTGTTTTGCAAAGTAATGATCTCAAGAAAACACTTCCCACCAGGGTTAGGATTATGTCTCATAACAATATATAAGCTGTTTAGAATGCTGTGGACCTTTTGAATTCAGAAGAGTGTCTCTAAGTAGAGAACATTAAACTTACCAGCACTATTTCTGATGCAGTGAACATGGACGAAGGGGAACCTCTCCTGTTGTCATTAAAGTAACTCTGAAGAAAAATAAAGGAAAATACTGTTGCACTGTTAAAATGGAAAATGTGACTTTCTTCCCAAGCTCAACCTGGGAAGAATTATGATGAACAACAGCTATAATAATGAGCACAAGAAGAAATTGTTCTTTTTGGCATTCTATAGCACGTAATGGTGGAACCAGTCATTTACTAAAAAAAGACAGCTGTGATTCATATTGTTGAAGATGAAGAGGACTGTCTGTTATTGTCCTGAAATAAAACAGCATCTTCCTCTCTGAAGGCCAATTTTGTTATCCATAAAAACTGACAGATTATACTGCATTTTGTTTTCTGTTTGTTTGAGGGGGTTTTTGACCCTGGTTTTGTTACTGCGTGGGAGCTGGCTGCAGGCAGGGAGTGAGTAGGTATGGGTTTCCAGGTATAGCAGAGACAAGTAGAGTAATAAACTGCAGCTTATTGCATTCTGTCACTTCTATCTTTGCTCTTCAAAAGTGGTATTAGTAGTGTATTTTACACCATTACACATATTTTCTAATTACATGTGAGTCAAAATTTTATCAGATAGCCTGATGAAATAATTTAACAAGATCAAGATTAAAGAAAAGTAAATAAGTGTACCTATGCCGGTACACAAATACTGCACAAAGACAAAATTGATATTTTAATTAGGATATGACGTAAAACTGCTTAAATTCTATTTGTATTTCACAAAAACATGGACATTAATGAATTCATGCTGTATTTGGAGTGAAGTGATTCAGTTTTAGCACATGATCTGAATGTAGGACTAGTTCTTGTTAACGGGGAACTTGTTAACTTGTTATTTCAGACTGATGCGTGAGGACATATAATGACGGATTTTCAATCAAGTCATCAGTGGAAGATGGCATCCTACCCACGGAATCAGTTTTGTTACAGAATATTAATTTTATTGTTAGTATTTTATATAGTACGTCACTCTGGGATCATTACACTAAAGAAGTGTGAAATCAAATAATCTGTTTGTGTTAAATTTACTATGTGCTATTTTTGTTATGGTTTAGAAAATTTTGGTATTGTTTTCTGTAGACCATTTCCCTGTTAGTTTTCTGTATTTCTCCCAAATTAAATCCCATGCATAAACACCTAACTGGACCAATAATTTAGTGCTCTTAATGTTTATACTTTCTTCTCACCTTTGAAAAACAAAAGGTGGGAATAGAAAATCATGCTGGGCTACATTTGTGAAAAATCTGTTATTTGTGGTAGTATGTTTTCTTGTCTTGTATGGGTGTTGCATGTTTGATCAGGTTTTGTTGCGCCCCACTTATTTCTCCCACCTTTGTAATTTCATTGTGTCAGCCAAGGTTGCATAAATGTAGAGTTGCCTTGTGAGGCTGGTGTAGTTAGAAGCTCCGTTTCTCAATGTGTATCTTGTATATGTTCACCAGCACAGGGGACACAATAAAAAAAAGAACCAGAGTCTCCTAGGTATGTGAAAGCAAAACTGTTCCTTTATGGCACTCTGTCATTTCCAAACTGATGTAAGAATGATGAATGAAAAATAAAGCTGGAACCTAGCCCTCTGGCTGGACACAGTATGCAGCTGAAAAGACGTGAAGAATTACCTGTTATGTGCTCACATGAGGGTATTTTAGCCATAGGCACTACTGCTAACTTGGGACCACCTGAAGTAAAATTCAATTCTTCTCTCAGTTTGTACTACAGTGGGTGTTCATGTCGCCAGTGTGGTGCTACAACTATTACGGCTGAATTGGCTAGCAGACATGCCCTCATCTCATAATAGGGGCTCTATTTTGCCCACAGTAGAGCAACTACTTGGTGTTGAGACACACTTTAGACAGCCGAGGCAGTCAGCTATGACGACCCTAGTGCAAACACTTGCCAGCATTTGGTATGCCTGCAGTGCTGTAAATATGTTGCAGTCATACGTGCATGCAGTGATCTGTTTGGAGTTTTCTTTATACATGGCTGTATGCTGCAAACTATCTCACAGTTTATTTGATCACTGCTTTCTCACCCCTTTTGTTTGCCTCTTCCTCTTTCACTTACATGCACACATATGCAAACACACCCCCACATATCACATATAAACACATAGTGAGTCCCCCTTGGAGCTCACCTTACCCTAGAGACATCTGAGCCTTGGGAGGGCCAGATGGTGGATACAGACTGGGAGCTTTTGCGTGTGCACTTTTTTTGTAGCCCCCTAGCGTGAAAGTGAGCATTATCAAGGGAAAAGAACGGAGCTTTCGGCGTGCCAAATCGAATGCGTGTTTGTTCTTTTCTGTTCAGACCTTTTTCTCACGTGCTGATATCTCGTGTTGTTTACCACGTCGTCAGCCTTCGTCTTCCAGACATTCCTCTGTCCAGAGATTTGCCACAGAGATGCTATCAACGGTGTTAGGTTCCACCTGCCACACTCTGTGCCCTACGCTTATCAGAGCAGGTGGCAGACTGCGGGATGAGTGCTGATGCCTTATCTGTCCAATCATCGGGGGATAAGCAGACCTACTGCATCAGCAACATACATAACATATTAGAGCGCAGGAGTGGAAGCGGCAACGCTTGTGACACAGTTCAACCTCAAACTGTGTGAGTCATCTGTTTGCTACAAAAGCCAGTTCCATCAATTTTTTTTTTAACGCAAGACACACAACCACACACACACACACACACACACACACACACACACACACACACACACACACACACACACACACACACCCACACACACACACACGCACACACACACACACACACACACACACACGCGCGCGCGCACGCCTGCATGCACGCACGCATGCATGCACGCACGCACGCAGACACACACAGTTGATATGCGCAGGAGCAGAAACTAAGAGATAACCCTCCAAGCTGTGCATTGTGGAAAATAGAAACGCGAGTCACTGATTGGCCGCAGTGACCCGGCTAACCCCACTACCCAAGAATGGAGGTGTGAAAAATGTGCTTTTTCTTGTTCTTTTTTATGGTTTTGAGGTTTTCTTTTTCTCCATTATCACCTTTCATGGTGATTGGGTGACAGTTGTTCAATCAGCAGGAAAGGGAAGCGGCTACTATATTTGTTGAATCGAGAGGTGAGAAAAGAAACGATTGATTATTGAGTGTTTTTTCCCACTGTTCCCAAAGTCTAGTTTTAGATGATTCTGTACTTACTACCCCATTTCACCCTCTCTTTTCCCATCCTATGGTTCCTTATGCCCCTCCTTCCCCTATACACTCCAACCCTTCAATCACCAGCTCCGTGCAGGCTGGATTTACAGAACCCATTTGTTTATACTTTAGAAATGTTCCCGGTTGCCTGTTCGATTGTTTTTGACTTTATGTGAAGTGAAAGGAAAAACTATTCTTAGTTTTGAAAATATTTTTTTTATAGTACAAACCCCTTTAAGACAATTGTTTGGCATTTTAGTTGCAAATTCACCTCACCCCAATTTCTGCACACAATTAATCCCTTTTCAAATTTCTTTCTCTCCCGCCCTCCTTCACCTGCTGTCCCCTTACATTTTTATGTTTAAAAACAGATGTATGGTTCGAACTATTGCTGAGAACACTACAAGGAAGAAAAGTGAAACATGAGACTTTCTTTGGAAAAAAAAAAGATGTAATAAGCGCAGCATTGGCAGAAACAGGAAGTGGGATAAAGAGATGGTTGGGGTTCTGGGATTGTAGGAACAAAGAGATTCTTTTATGATTGTCATATGATATGTATTTTTGAGTTGGGCACACAGTGATTTTATAAAACTTTTAGATCTGAGGCTTAAAGGACATATTTAAGTAGGTTGGTTAGTCATTGAGTGATGAGAGGCTAAAGGAAAGAAAGGTACAAGTCTTCTAAATGTATGTTAACTCACTCTGCATATTTGATAACTACATAGCATATTGTTTGAACTATTCCCTTGTCTTTCCAGTATACATGTGCAATGTTTTAGATTCCCTCTGTACAGATAGATGTGTGTGGTACAGTTTGCAATGTAAAGTGATTTAGCAGCTCACAGGATGCTGCGTCTGAATGCTCGGAGGAATTAACGGTAGAACGTTAATAGGGCTGAAATTATAGGCGGTGGTGGAAGCTGTTCCACTTCTGATTAAATAAAAGCCGGCTCCTCCACAGGCTGTTTCTCACTGGGACTAAAACATGCACGCGTCCACACACGCACGCACGGAAATGTGAATGTGTACAACCTCTATACTCGCAGTCATATATAGAATGAGCTCTGATGTGCAGAAAGGAAATGAGCAGAGATGGGAAGCTAAGGGCCTGGGCCTGAAGCCTGTCCCATTATTAATGAGTAAGTACCAGCCCCTCATCCAGGTTCGGGACATGTGGGCATATTTCACCACTGTGCTGCCCTTCTCCTCTCCATAAATGTAATCACTTATTAAACACTGGTCTCTTAGCAAGAGCGTAGCAGAAAAATTGTGTATGAATACTTGTGTTTCTATGTGTGGGTTGCTTGTGTTGGTGAGAGAGAGTAGTGCGGTGGAGAAAAATGAAGTGCCTTCGCGGTGCTGCAAAATGGAATGCCAGCTTCCAAGAGAGACACTGATGGGCCAATAAGTAGCAATGGTGGGAGGACAGTTCTCACCCTGTGTAACACTGAATCCCTCTGCCAGGCAAATTTCCACCTGCCCTGTGCTGTCTACTTCTGTAACTGGATAAGAAGAGCATTTGTGGAGATAATTAATTATTGATCTGAAGCACAGAGGGTAATGGGAAATAAGTGGACAGTATCTCAATCCACTGGGGGTGGCTGGAGTACATCTTTAAAAACTTATGTTTTTAAGAAACTTTTCTACAAAACTTCAAGACGGCCTAATCAGATTACTTTATTCATGTTTAACATCTAAACATTGTGCTTTTGTTTTCATACTATTAGCAGCTGATTGGCAGTGGCAGCTACAAGTGGCAGCACAGTGTTTCTCTCTGCTTCATACTTTATCCCTTACAAGGACATTAAACCAAAAGATTGACATGAAGGACAATTGTTTTTTGTGGTTTTGAAATAAAACAGACCAGAATGAGTTATGGAAACCTTGATACATCTTGAGCTCAAATTAAACTTTGAGCTCAAGATGTAATGCCTGAACTCCATATATATGCTTCTTTTCAGAGTTGTTTAATTGGAAACAAGATTTGATGAGTCAGGGAATTTTTTTAATCATTCAGGGGAATGATTTAAAAAAAAAAAATAAACAAAACATTACAATGTGAGAGGAAACACAAAGCCAGAGCTTATTTTATTACATATACAAATGGCTTGTAAATAAATTAGAATGTTAGTGAAAATGTAATTTATCTTGGTGATTTAATTCAAATTGTGAAACTCATTTAAATACACGTGATCATCAAATCAAAGTTGTTGTTTTTTCTGCCAATATTTTTTTTATGCTTTACAACTCATGAAAATCCAAAATTCAGTTTATCTAAAAATGTAAAACTACATAAAGTCCAAAGTCTGCATGCCCATGTACTTTAGAGTATATGCTCTCAGTTAGTTGGAACTCTTTTTGCTTTAACTCCTGCATCAGTGTAATGGGATCTTTACAGAGCTTGTCAGCAGTAGGAAGACTATTTTGACATGAATAGTTCAGACAAAAGGAAGGTGATATTATGGACAAAATCCTAGACATTGTCCATATGAAGGATAGGTCTGTGTGGATGCCAGGAACCTTTGTGAGTCTGGCCTACACTCTTTAATTGGCTTTGCTTCACAATGTTTAAAACATTTTTGTAGGCTTTTGTTACCTGTGTACCTTATTTCTATATTTTTAATTTTTGTTCCCATCTACTCAACTTTCCTTTAACATGTTTGTATTTAAAACATTATTAATTAGTGATTTGTAAAAAAAATAATATTTTTTTTTTATGAGAGGCTAAATAAAGTGAAAGTTTAGCCTTAAGCTATAATTACAAAATTGTCTAAAAACAAATTAAATTATAAAACTATGCCATTCGCCTTTTGAATGGAATAACTGAAACAACTTCACTTTTCAATAATTTGCAATACTTCAAAGGATAATTCTTTTTTTTATTTTTTATTATAAATCCAGCAAATTCCAGTTCAATCCAAATAAATAATGAGAATCAGACCTAGGCATGTTTATACAGTGCAGTCACTAGGTTTTTTTTTTGTCCAAGAGCAGCTTGAAGACTAGGATTTATTTAAGAAGAAAAAGTATAGGCGATGAGGGATAGAGAGAGAGATAAGGATAAGCCATCATGACTTCAATCTTATACGTGCTAATTAGGAGGTTCTTGTGGGTAACCCTTAAGCACATACAGCCCTGCAGAGAGTGCATTCCTCTGGTAGTACCTGTCCTTGGATTTGATTGAAAGAAACCTGTGCAGTGCTTTAAATCAGTGTTGTGTATTTTCCTTTTTGTGAGAATTTCTACAACATCAATCTCACTCAAATAACCCTCTTCTGCATTTAAGCTCACAGAACATTAGAAAATTTTCAAAACTTTGCAATTCTTCTCTTCCTCATCATCTGCTCTTTCTCCAAAGGCTGAGCATTTAAGAGTGTCACTTATGGTCCAAACTTTCACACACTGTTTGAGACCCACTGTGTAGATTGACATATGACGTTTTGCGAGGACTTGGGCCGTTTTCCATAAGCTGTAGGAGAAATGAACTGTCTCTGCACACTGTCTGCATATATGACACACAGTCAGGTATTTTTAAATAAGGTAAAGTATTAAACAGATGTGCTCGTTTTTCCTCTGCGGCCATGTAGCTATGTGCTGATGACATGCCAAAATGATAAACGCTCCCACTAAGCTGAGCTGAATGTAATCGTACAGCCATTTTCCAGATGTTTTACAACTGGGCCATGGTGGTTTTAGAGAGAGTTCAGTTAATATCAAGAAGTATATCTGTGATACAGAGAGCAAAAAACGAGCAGGTTAATCTAAATCTGTAAATTCACAATGTAACTGCACTGCACAACTTTACTAGAGGCACTGAAAATAGTCCATGATTTGTAAAGATTTAAATTGACAACTTGTGTGCTATAACTGCATATTCTACAAATTATTTAACATGGTTTTAAAATGGTTTAAAATTTTATATGAGTGTGTGATGTTCGTTGCATAACAAGTTTAGCACAGTGGTACTCTATGGTGCAGACTATATCTGAAATTTGACTAGAAGCTACCTCAAACCTTTAAAACAGTTTTTGTCACATCTTATTGGCCACCAATGTAAGCCTCCATGTCACGATGCCCTTTATAAATGTTGTCTGTCACGCTTTGCTGATCTGTTTAATCAGAAATACTGCCCAACCTAGGTAAGACATGGCAAGCGTGTAATTTTATGGCTATTTAATTGACGAGCTGCATGATTATATGCTAACTCTCTGAATAATGTGTGTGGATCATTGTCATTTTGCAGAAATTTATTTTTGTCACTTAAGATTCATGTGGGAGGACATTATAAACAGAATTGAACTGGTCTGTTTTTGGAAGTTCTTGAAGATCTCCCTAACACATATATACAGAATTACAGTTAATATGCAGAGTGCAGCCTGCTTTCTTTCAGACTTTTATTCTTGTGGCCAAACTAATTAAATTCCCCCTCACTTCATTTTTAGATGGAAGCACACGATAGTGACATTACAATCACAAAGCTAGATTTATTTTATTGGGATTTTATCTGACCGAGAAACAGAAAGTAGCAAATTTTGATGTGTTGAAAGAAAAATGATACATGCTTTTAAACATTTGTTAACAAATAAAGATCTAATTCACCTAAATAAAATCCTATGTTACCAAGCATTGGCTGTTCTTGCCTGAATGCTGCCCGACTGGAGTCTTACCTTCCTCTGAACCTTTTTATGACATCTCTCAGGAACATTATCAAATATATATTATCTATTCAGTTTTAGTGTTGTGCATAACAGAAATATTTTTTTAAACTTGTAGATAATTTTAATTTCAATTTAGAAAAGATCTGATGAGAAAAATAGTATTTCAAATTGTATTTAGTAACAACTTTACTCAGTTCAGATGAGGCACTTACTTCAAAGTCATTCATTAGCTATACAACCATATTTCTTATAATGCTTAGACTATGCAACACAACAGGGGTCAGTGCTGCTTCCCATTGACTGAATTTTTTCCGCGGATCCACTGACATAATTTTGTGTTGCTGCTGGAGCTGGAATGGAATGAAAGATCAATGCATAAAGTAATCATTTGTTAGAACAGTGAAAAAAAAACTCTAGACCTAAATCCAAATTTGAACATACTGCAAGACTAGAACATTGATTTTCACAGATCCTGTCCATCCACTCAAAGCGTGAGCTATTTTGCAAAACTATTAGACATAATCTAAAATGGTAATTATAGCCCTGAACTGATTCAGTGGAGCTGAATGCAAATGTTCAAAAATATTTTCAAATAAGAAAAACAAAGTTGAAACTTGTGTATTCATTTTCACTTCTTTGTGTTGGTCTATCATTTAAATTCCCAAATAAAAAAATCCCTGAATGTGAGAAGAGGTGTAAAATTTTAAAGTACTTTTAGCAATTTAGAAAACAGGTGACAAAGTTTTATGTCTAATTTTACTCTGATTGTTAGGATCCTTTCGGTTGTTCCTTCTTTTTTCTTGTGAATAGTGAGAAATATTTTCACATTCTGAGCTTTTGTACTACAGTTGCTTTCAAAATTGTGGTTACTTTTGTTCACAAACCTGACTCAGTCTTCTGATTACATCATGCCTTACAGTTAATGACCTGTTTCTTTGTGAGTGAATTACAAAGACAAATCGTCTTTATTGTTAAAAATAATCCATGTTTAGTTTGTTTTCAAGGTGTAAAAGACAACCTTTTTTCCACCATGAAATGCTTTTCACTTCTCATAAAAAAAAAAATATCCCATTTATTTATATGGCATATCTGAAATATACATTGAACTACTGGAAATACTCAAAGTGGAAAAAGGAGTTAGATGTGTAAAGCACCTATCATGTGATGGTTATCACTCATGACAAGGTCACTGTGTACGTCTGTGAGTGTGTCTTTACGTATGCTTGCATGAGTGAATTCATCGTCTGAAAAAAAGGGGAAAAAAATCTGTCAGTCTGGTTTTAAAAGTCTTTTAGACACCTGTCAATGACTTCCTGAGAGAGGATCCCTTCTCTCGGCTGTTATTGATGGACAGAAATTTAGAAGGAGAGTGGCGAGCGCTTGCATTTTTGGAGTTCCGTTTTAATCTATTTTGATGTTTGGGTATTGCTTTGAGAATCTATCGGTGTTTCTTTTATAAACATCATTCAATAGTTTCTAAAAGGAAAGAAGTGCGACAAATGGTGAGATGGATGAATTGTGCTTCTTAAACGTGGAAAAGATAAAAAGCAAACAAGCGGCCTCCATCTGTCTCTTTTCTCCTGGCTCCTATGATTGATTGCGCCTTGTCCAAGACATATGAGCGTTTCGATCATATCATGGATCACAGCGCAGAGAGGGAATGACACGTGTCGTAAGTGTTTTTTTTTTGTTTATTTTAGAGGCAAGCATGCATCTGATGGATTTGCTCTGTCTGATGCATATTAGGATGATTTGTCATCGCTCACGTGTTTTATCCAAAAGGAAAGGATTTATTCTTAACTATTTTTGCTACGTCAAGAATATATGGATTTTATTCAGGACGATGAATGGAAATATAAACATAGTTCCACATATTGGAGTCTTTACCAACTTGCTCTGGAAGTTTGGGTCATATATATAGGAGCTGTGTCAAATTCACTTGGGGTCCATAAATATTCTTTCCAGATCCAGAATAATGCAGCATAATCACAGTGGTGATTACCTGGTTAAATCAAACTTAAATAAATCAATGAAAAATATATATCTAGAAACACAATAACTTTATAATATTATGGATGTCTGCGTCAAATCCTGCTTTTTCTTTCCAGTGTTGTGACTGGAACTTGTAGTTCTTCATTGCTGGTATTCTATTAATTATAGTCTTGGTCTTGAAAGGTCTGATTTTGGACTTGACCTTGGAGGTTGCAGTCTTGGTCTTGGCCTGGGAGGAACCGGTCTTGACACCATGCCTGGAAGGCACCTGAATGGTTGGAGCAACATATTCTCTCGTCCAAGCAATATCTTATTTCAGACAATACCAAGCAACCTTCTGCACACATTGCAACAGTGTGGCTTCGTAGTAAAGGAGTGCGAGTATTAAACTCATTCAGTACACTCAAATACATTCAGTAGTTTCTTCCAGTGAATCTCTTGTTAACTTTGATGTATTCTTCACCACTCTGTGATGTTGAAAAATAAAATTGAGTTTCATCTTAAGAACTAGGTGTTTTCTTGAAAGGAATAGATTTAGGTCTCTTAGCCCTACTCCTTAGATCAGACATACATGAGACTGTCATCACATGTAAACTGTCATCACATGTAAAACACTGCCAGTTCTTTCTGGGAAATTCCTTCAGCTTCTTCGGTGTCGTTGTCAGACTTTTGGCAGGCTTCCCCACCTGTTTCTATCCCATTTTTTCACCAGTGTTAGAGAGACATTTAATCTTCACATTTTCCTGTTGTCTCATATTTTCTTTATTCATTGGTGACTTCCTCTTGTGATATGGTGTTTATTCAGTTCACTTTAATTAATTTTGAAAATATTTAATCCTTAAGGGAAGTATCTTTGTAACTCAAAGTATTTGTATTTGTTTTTAGTCGTTGCAACCAGATTTTTGCAGTATTTCTTGTAAGTTATTTTTTTCACTTAAAATTAAAAAAATCCTAATTTGAACAATAGGGTGTACAGGTTTACGAAACACTGTTAAATACAAAAATATATAGGTTCCCTTGTGTTACACTGAAATGTGATTAGCATTGTGATCGTTTCTAACAGCCATGGATTACTTTGCCTTTCAACAAAGTAAGATCAGCACATCGTAAATCGTCAGATAATTGCCAATAATCAGGTAATGGATCAGTGACAGGACAAATAGGGGAACTTGCTGCTGCAAAAATCTTCGGTTTGCTATTATGAAGCTAAACTTTATTGCTCTTTAACACTCTTAAAAAGCGCATATAGGGTTCCCCATGAACATTCATAATGCAATTCATGTAGCAGTTGTTGCTTTGAGTTGAGATACAAGATACAAGCTGATCAGGTCTGTTGGGAGAAGATGGAAAAAATTGCTTGTAGCAGGAATGCACTTAACATGGTGATTTTGGTTTGTGTAGGAAGTGCCAGTGTGCTAGTGTGTCTGTCTGTGTTTTCTAAAGCTTTGTTCAGTCAGCAATAGGGAAAAAAAACAAAAAAAAAATGAAATATGATATGAATATCCTCTCCATTCTTTCATGAAAGTACCTGAAAATACCCCTGAAAGGGTCCCATTTAGGCTCACTCCCAGACAATACAGTACAATGCCCTTGATGACAGGCTAACTGGGGAGGAAATAGCCCTTCTAGGGCCAACATAATAGTGGCATATTCTGGTAGCCACAGGAGGGAATTTATGGTGGCAAATAGTCTTTTTCTAACATGCAATGGAGCAGTGTACCGCTCATATTTGTGTGTCTGTATGGAGTGTGTGATTTTGACATGGCGACCTTTGTTGCTGTATGTGGACCACATTCTGTTATGTGCGAGATGTGTGAATTGGAGCTTTTCCTAGCCTGTCAATCAGACAGAGAGATCATTAGAGGTGTCACAGTCGAGTCTCTCATCTTTCTAATCAGCTGTCACACCAGCAACGCCTAACATCTACATGCGTCTGTTCTTGTCTGGCAACCTCAAGATCATGTGATGAAGCTGATCAGTGGAAGGAAAAATTTAAAATACCTTTAGAAATGTACCACAGTGACTTATGTCAAAGTTAGAACCTTTTGGTCCTCTTTTGCCTATGATATTCCTCTGAACAGGAGAGGACTCCATATGTTGAATCTACTCTGCTCCCTAACAGAGAAGGGACATCAATTAGTGCGACATTTGCTGATGATGGCATCACCTCTACTTCACAGCTCTATCTTTGAAGACATGTATATGTATGTGTGCATGCTTGGCGATCAGCATTCTTGAAAAGAGGGGATAGAATCATATCACGGCACCTGCTACACAGCAGGTGGTGGGAGTGCCTTGCTACGATGGCGTGTACTTGTGTGTGTGTGTGTGTGTGTGTGTGTGTGTGTGTGTGTGTGTGTGTGTGTGTGTGTGTGTGTGTGTGTGTGTGTGTGTGTGTGTGTGTGTGTGTGTGTGCATGGTTGCATTCAAAAAAGGGGAGTGGAGGGATATTGAGGGGTATTGGCATATTGCATGTGATCAGAGGCAAAGCGACATCTAAATGCATGCGATTACACGCAATCAATGTTACCACAGATGGTTTTGGGTATGCTAATGTATTCTAAAATGCTAATGTGTTTCAGTAGCAAAACCCTAACTTGTATTATCTCAGTGAATGAGCAATGGTGCACGCAGTGACAATGAGATGGAAATCTGCATGATATGTGTCATGAGGTATCTTGGGATACTTTATGACACAACAATGTGTGTCATAAAATGGACGACAATGAATTGTTGTACATACAGCGACAAAGAAATTGCCCTGCACAACCATATGAACTATTTTGGTGGTAGCTATTGCATCCCATTTGGCGATTACTTGACACGTCCATTTTGAAGTCCTCTTCACATGTCTGCTAAAACATTGATGTCACAATAACTTTATTGCCCATGGATTACAAAATCTCTGCTCTCCTCTGGGTGAATGCTGATCTGCATTCACCCATTAAAATTTCCACAAAAAAACCCAAAACAAAACAAACAAACAAAAAAAAATATATCTATTAAAGGAAATCAGAATACTATGTTAAATATCAGTTTGATTTAAATAATTTTTCACAACTTGATGACTAATCAGTTTGTTTATCATTGAAAAAGAAAATTATTTATTTACAGGTAAGCACAATAATTTATGGTGCATTCTATGATGGCCGTCAGATAAGGTCAAGCTGCTGCAAAGGTCCCCCTAACCATGTTACTCATAGTTGTGTAATTCATAGATAGTACGGGGTTATTTTCCTAAAATGGTAAATTAAGTTCATTCCAAACATGTCCTCCTTTCTTCTGTCCTTTTTTTACTCATATTATCAAAGAATGTTATTCCAGAAGTCCTGGACTATATCTATGATCTTTTTGGCTGATTCTAGTATGTCCTTTCTATTTTTCTTTGAGAGGAAACAATTCCGTCTTGCATGCCTCTCTTTAAAGCTATACTTGTGCGACCTCATTCTGATTGTATAGGCATGCACTTTCCCGTCTGCATGTTTTGAAGTTGATGCAGAGTACTTCAAGATTTGAGTAGATGAATTGATCTTTTTTATTACCACTCAGTATAGTAACTTACACTATGTTCTTTTACACTGAAGCAACCCTGAGTTAAAAGCCACAAATCAGAGGATTAGGCAGTCTCAAACCTAGAGGTTTTACAGATAGAAAACGCTGGCAAGTACAAGATGTGCAAATAACCTGCGGGAGTTTGGGAAGCAGGTGCGTGAACATGTTATTAAATAGAAAACATTTACGTAGCAGACACCCGGATTTCATATTATCTTTTCTGTTACCCAACCTTAATGGGTAACACTGTGTCGTCAATGTTATCGGAGATGTATCTCTAACACCCGCCATAATAGCCAGGAGGATTTTTTTTCTTTTCCCTTATTTTGTTGTTAGCCAGCCAATCAATATTGCCCCTCTCTCGCCTCCTCTGTCTCTTTCTCTCCCACCGTCCACACATTAGCCTGCCAGGTTGTGTAACATGCCGCTTGGCTTTGTACTCACAGACGATGACTTCTGTCAGAAGCCCACACTTTTGGAATTAGGTCCCTGCTTCAGTTGAGCACATGCATGGTCGATGTGTGTTTTTTGGATAAGTGTGCCTACGTGTGCATGCCTGAGTGCGACTATGAGTGCACATAGCCAATGACAGCTGACAGGGCCCACGCTTCTTGAATTAGCTTTTCTTTCTGGCCTACAGGGGAAGGCATGGATGTTCCATTAGATGAAGCTTTCATGCGACAGTCAATGATTTCTTTCCTAACAGAGATACGGTGATCCCAGTCGTCCACCTTAGAGTGAGATAATTTGTCAGAAGTAACAACACAAAGAGGATTCTGGGCAAAGCACTATGGTTTTAGTATTTGTTGTGGGATACATTTTGTCTATTTAGTTTTTGATGTAATGGGGAATAAAATGTTGCATGACCTTTTGTTTGCAGAACTTCTTGGCTGAGCATTGTTGCTATTCAATCATCCTACAAAGCATGTCATATTTTATTTACCTGACCTTAAGTATTTAAGTGAAGTGTTTTAACATAAGTGCAGTAGCTAAAGAGCTGCTTAAAATAAACCATAATGATGTCAGTGCTAAGCCTTTAGGGCAATGAAAGGGTCTATATCAGAGTCTTCAATTCAAAACCTCAAGGGTCAGGTTACTGCAATACTTAGATGTGTTCCTGGTCCAAGACACCTGAAAATGGCTGAATTACCTCTTCAGGATGCAGACAAGTTCTCTAGAGACATGGTGATGACCTCACTGTTTGATTCAGATGTGTTTAAGCAGACATATCTCGAGGTTCCAGGAAACAGACCTTCGAGGACTGGATTTGAAGACCTAGAATTGACTCACTGTGATGTTTTAAGCTTCTGGTTAGTGAATTCTGATGTGAGTCAAGTGATTTTGAGTTGGGTTGTGATCACAGCTTGTGCAGTAATCTAAGGATGATCAATTTGGCACTGGAATGTGTTTCCTACATTTGTGTGTGTGTGTGTGTGTGTGTCGATAGATAAAGGAAGTGAAGGGTCCCCTTGTGAGTTGTGCTTTATTAAAGAGAAGTTAATGAGTTCCATGTCTGACTCTCCAATTTTCTTCTCCCCTCCCCTTCCAATTTATTCCAAACGACATCTTTTTCCATCCAGTGCATCCAGTATTGCTCAAGCTGGTAACGTTCTTGTTTGCATGTGCGCTTTCTTTTGCTTATGAACACTCTAAAAGCAGAAATTAGGATGAAACAAAATTAGCTATTTGATATCACCACATAAGTGTTGTGTTTTTTCTTTGTCCTCATTGCACATACAAAAAAAATCTTTGGTATATTGCTTCCTGTCATTCCCATGTTAATTAACTTATCAGACTACTGCTAATCAGAGATGTTTTAATAGGTATTTGTTTTCCTGTGTGCATCAGTGGTCATATTTAGAATTCTAATATCAATTGAGGAAAAGGAAGTGCAGGTAATTTATTCTTTAATTTTATATGCACTTAAAGACAGTTGACTTTTGGGTATATATCAGTGAGACCAATAAATTTCCTCGGTAAAATTCTCTATATATTCAAAACTGTGGGTTTTGTAAACAACTCTTGAAGCTTATGCTGTTTCACTGAGCTGCAGTTCATGGTAGAGAGTTCATTATCTCTTATAAGATGCATCACAGCTATGCAAGGTTGACAAGTGGAACGCTTTTTATACTTATGAAATAAAATTAGGCTACATCCAATTCTGTTAATGTTCATTTAAGACTCATATTACTTCCAAATAAATCTTAAATGACTCTTTTTATTTGAACTACTGCTATTACACTAAAAAGCATATGATGACTCTGAAGTCTTAAGGATTTTTTTTTAACTCTAAGGAATACCTTGATACATTGTGATTCCTTGAATGTGACTTTATTAAAAGAGGTTAAACAAATAAAAGATAACTGTTGGCCAACATTCGTGCAACATCATCACACATGTTAACTTTAGATTGTAGAAAAGCCTGTGGAGGAGAACAAGGTAGAGGGCAGAGACAGAGGCATGTGTGTTTGTGCTCTCCTGAGGCACAGCGAGCAGCAGGTGACCTGTCATGTTATCAAAATAGTCCTCCACCGCTGCAGCATCTGTCTGCTTGTCCTACAACAGAGGCAGGAAGGGAACAGCAGCCTGAACAAACAATGCTCCCATGTTGTACCCTTTCTAAAGATGTTTGGAAAAGTGTTTGGGAAAAAGAAAGGAGACGAAACAGCAACCATACACAAACACAACAATGTGGCTTTGTAGAGCAGATGTTTCTGTGAACTGAACTTTCCGATGACAGTAGAACCAAAGTATGCAAACTGGCAAAGTATGCCAGTTTGCATACTTTGGTTCTATGAAAATACTAAATAAATACGTACCTGTAAAGGTTACAGGTATGAATCTGTTTTTGATTAAGTAGGATGTATTTTACACATTATTTACATTTATGACTCAAAGTAAGAAGGGCAATTAATATTGCCCTTCTTAAGAGCCTTAAGGGGCAATGGTGGCAATTTGTCCTGTAACTGGTGTATTGCTAGTTCAAAATTTAGTTTTATAGACTGTCTCAGCCAGTGACAGACAATTTATCAGAATAATGTGATCATATAGGTTTTCATGAAAAACGTATCATTTGTAGTTTGTATTGCTCTGAGCAAAAGAGGTTCTCCAAAGTTTTCCTTTTCCGTCTGACTTTCTTTGTAGTAGCTAAATACATGCTTATATTCTTGAGGTACAATGGCATTTTAAACCTAGTTTGTTGCATGTCATCTGATTCAATTCCAGTTTACACAGAGGGCATTTATTTTTCCTCTCCAGCTGACTGTAGCCATCTGGGCTTTTGATGCAGAGGAACCACTGAGACAGACTTGTTTGACAGGGCAATGGAAGAACGATGACTTGTCTTGCAGCAAATCTATAGAAAGGACATGAAGGGGCCACCACAACAAGACTTGTTTTGCAGAAAGTCAGGGAGCTACTATAGCCATCTGGAGGATCTATGAAGTGCGACGTGTTCCGACACTGTATGATATTTGTTGGCTCCTCATTGAACAGGGTGAGATGACACATTTGTGGCAGGGAGCCAGATGAAGTCTGATTTATGCCACACCACCATCTAGAACGGGGCCTGCCCAGTCACCCTGCCATAACAGAAGATGTATTGTAAGGCGTAGCACAGCATCAAAGACCAATCATTCAAACACTCTCTCTATCACTCTCTCTCTAACACACACACACTGACACTTAATAAAAGATCTATGATGAGTGGGTTAAAGTATATCTTGTTACAAATTATTGTTGCCCACATCTGACAAATATGCATTTGTCTGCCATCTGTAGACAGACAACTGCGTCCGCCAACTGATATTTGGCTAGGTGCAACGCAAATCAGCCTATTGGCCCAGTTCCCATCTGTCCTGGTTATGCCTGCATGGAAGAAATATAGTAAACTCTCATCATGCTTTTTTTTTCATCCATACATTTGTCTTATCAGTGTTACCAAGAGATATTGGGGCATAAAAGAAGAAAAAAATCAGCCTGAAATAGCAAGGCGTGGCATGGAGAAAAATCAAACTGAGTTTAATTTATTGAGAAACTAAATGAGATATGAAACATTTTGATGGAAAAATTGAGGGGAAGAAAATAAGTGGTGGCATAAGTTAAGATTGATAGGAGAAAGGAACAGGTCAGCTATGGAGAAATTGAGGGCACTGATTTATCAGAGAGGAGATGAGGCAGTGTAATTCTCATTGAACAGTTATTATATAGAAGTGTAGAAGTAGAGAAGGAAGATGTGGAAGGCAGTTCTTTACTCTTCTTTTATCTAGGTGCGAAAATGAGAAAGAAACAAAATTACAAGAGTAAGAACTCTTGTAATTTTACATCTGATTTTGGATGAAACTGTACAATTGATTTTGAATCTCTCTGTTAAAATTTGTATTTGCCTTTATTTTGAAGAGTATAGAAAATAGGGGTAGGCAACATGGTTTAACAACATATGACAGTGTGTTTTATATCGGTCAATATAATCAAATATTGATTAGTTTTTTGGTGAGACAACCTTTTCTGCTTTATGGTCAAATTTTCCCCAATTTGTTGTACTGATTTTCTCCTTTCACTCCATTTTATTTGTTTTTTGTTTTTGTTTTACTTTGAAGCAGTTATAAGGCACCGTAGTGAAAAATGAATCTGCTGCTGTGCAAATCACTCAACAAATTGTTGCCTATGAATGAGTGAGTTAGTTGGTCCAACCAAACTTGCTTAGCTGTCTGTAAGAGTTTGAGCCTCTCCTCTGCCTTCATTCTCCAGAATACTTTGCAGTTCTGACTCAGATTTCAGTGAAATTATGAAACATTCTATCAGTAATTGTTTTCCAGGGTTAAGCTTAAAATTATAAAATTAAAAATTATTAAAGTAAGAAAATTATAAGTAAGAAGAGACAGTTATAGACAGTTAAGGCAAAAGTAACCTGTTCTGATGCAGAACTAAATTCTGCATTTTTGATTCTTGTGAATATGCTGTATTCAGCACTCGGCCTCATACTTCAAAGATACAACATGATGTGATGTTCAACAAAATTCTTGTGCACTTAGTCAGCAATAGCAACTAATTTGGAATATGCCAGAGTACACCAGGAACATTATTCTTTTATTCTATGAACTACTGACAACATGTCTCTGGAATTTCAAGCAAAACTGTAGTATTTATTTGGAGAATATGAGAAATGGTCCAAAAAATGCAGTGCTTTCAGGCTTCAAATAATGCACAGAAAACAAGTTCATAGTCATTCAGGAAGAACAATACTAATGTTTTCACTCAGGAAGAGTTCAGCAATTAATATCTGGTGCAATACCCATGGGGCTTTCAATAGGGTTCAGTGCAGTGGGCTCTTAATTGTTTCCAGATGCTGGATGTAAAGGCTAAGATAAAGTAACCAAATAACCCTGCATGTATTTCAGCTGATATTTCAACATTTGTCTGATATTACAAATACCTTAGGGAACCCAGCATTTAAATTTAAACCCAGGCACTCAGAGCTTTTCTTTCAATATCCAAATTAAGTTTAATATTGACAGAGACAAGAGAGGCTTGTCTGGGAAAGTTTGTCTAGGCATGAATATTTGTTCAATTAGCATCCCATTTACCAGTCTACTTGTTTATTTTCTCTCAGTTAAATCAGTACATTAAATAAAAGTAATAGAATATATATATATATATATATATATATATATATATATATATATATATATATATATATATATATATATAATATATATATATATATATATTTTTTTTTTGCTATAGCAAAAATAAACTTAAATCACACAGATATGTTAGGAAACTCTAAATTCTTCATTTGCATATATTAGCAGCTAATTCCATTTTCTATTTTTTCTATTCTCATCTTTCTCACTTTGTCTCACACAGAAAAAAATAATAATAATTAGAGTTGGCACTGCAGCAGTTTCGACTTCATTATAATAAATCCATCCATTACCTGATGTGGTTAGTGGACAGTGATGCTTATTTCCAATTTTATAGTTGAGGACAGAAAGATGTTGAGGACTCAGTGCATCCTGTTTTTCTGTTAAACATTTCTTGAGCTTAACCAACGAAACTGAAGACTTTTATAGATAAACTTTTATACAGAATTATCTTCATATGTGCAAATTGGGATTGATAAATTTAAGTAAAGTATTATAGCTCATTTCATTCTGTATGTTGTAGTTATGCATAGAACTTACTTTGAAAACTACTGTCTAAAGGGAAGTCCTACCAAACATATTTGTTTTTTTCTCAATTTTGGGTCATGTGAAGGTAAAAAATAAATTGAAGATTAAAAAAATTTACATTGTAGCCAGTGTACAGTAACTTAATGGTTTATATTAGTGAATGCAATATGTTTGTGTTGTGTGTGTTTCAGATACCTCGTGTTACAATATTTTCATTGGAGAACATCAGTATTGGAGCTTAACTAAACCTCAAAGTGGTGGGATGTTACTGATCCTGATTTCATGAACATGCAGAAATTTAGGATGTTTGAACAAATGTTTAGCTTCCTGAGCAACAAACTTCATATAGCCCTGGAGCAACAAGAGCTAAATGTGTTCATAGAATGATTGGAAAAAGATTGGATTTTGAGTTTCTTCAGATTTAATAAATGGTCAAGATTGATCAATCTTTATAATATACAAAAAGAAAAAAAAAAGCTAAAACATAGCTTACCTTTCACTCAAAGTGAAAGGTACCATCCAATCTTGGTACATTTAAAGACATCTTGTGGCTTAATTTGTCAGAAATAGAAAGTGTGTATCCAAAAAAAAAATAAAAAAATACTAATGCCATAGATCGGTTGTCATGATTTGCGGAAACCTTGTTTTTGGGATACTTCACTGTAATACTACCCCCGCAGTGGTCAGTAATTGATAATAAAAAATTAAAATAAAATAATAAAAATATTTATTTAGCAGATCTGTTAAAACTCTGCATTAAACCATACTCTGTCTTATTTTGAAGAACCAAGTAAAAACAAAATTTCCTTTTTGTGTTTCATTATGACATCACATGAGTCCTGGGAGCTACTGAAGCACCTGTGGCTCATCTATATTACCTGCACTCGAGGCATTCGGGTGATGGAACACCTAAATGGGAAGGACTTGCAAAACAAGACTTGCACATGGACACACTTACAATCAACTGATGTAAAAGAAAAAAAAAAGACTTCAAGGCGAAATAAATCACACAACATGAGGACACAAGTGAGAGTGTCTGATGAGATGTAGAGCCTACAGAAATAGGCCATTGCAGATTCCATTTCTCCAAGCCAACATCAAAGTTAATGGCTTTCAGATTTCTGGGTGCCGCTTTGTCTCTTTATGGGTTAGCAGGACTGTCTTTCTTGTCTTATAGCTGTTATCTTTACCAATACCATTGTGGTGTACTTGTCACCTGTTCTCTGTCCTGTTGTACTGACTGTTTGTTAACAATGAACCATGGCCCATTTACATTCCTCAGTTTTTTTTTCTGGATCACTGTGCCTAAACTTAATTGGGAGGAAGTGCTTTAAGATAAGGAAAGAAAAGGAAAAGGATGAAACATGGGAAGGAAATTCAGGACATGATTGTAGACAGAAGTAGGGAAGAGAGGACTGTGACTTTTACAGTCATTCTGGCAGAAAGTCAAGTGAGCTCAGTGAAGCAGAATAATATGACCTGAGTGTGGTGGGCTGAAATGTGCCTTAGCCCAAGTGTATGTGTTTGTGTGTCTTTCCTTTTTTTTCACAGCCCACTATTCTTAGAGCTTTGACTGAATTTGCTTAGGATAAGTGGCTCAACAACTTTGTGTCAGTTTTTGTCTCCTGGGTAAAGCAAAAACCTACTAACTGGAACTGGGATTTAGAATATGACTCATTTTACCACAAATTGTCTGACATATATGCAGATTAAAAAAAACTGCAAGACTGTAAAATATATGCTCATTGTTTTTGCACTTGCCAACAGAATTGTCATTTAGTTTGGCGACAACAAACTAAGTGGCAAAAATAAAATAAATGCATTGCATTCTTCGTAAACAGAATACGGCTGTTTTTGTGGTAGCATAAAAATAAAGTGATATGAATATACATGTTCATTTACATCTAAATGTGAGGTTACCCAGGGAAACATCAACTGTGCAGCACACACATTTTTACTGTTTGCCAAGGAACCAAATATCCAGCATCATTAACCTCATCATTGCAATGTAATCAGCTGTAGATGAGGCCTCCAGTAATTTGAGGCAGCCTTCAGGGCACAATTCTAAATGTTAATTAAATGCTGCTCTGTCTTGCATTGGCTTGATACATAGGCAAATCCACCATTTGGTCTGCAGTTTACAAGATTTCCTCCAACTCAACAACTGAGAATCTGTTGCACCGCTACCATAAATCAAAGTTAGGCAACTGTCTGAAACAGCCGGAGGTAAATCCATTAGTCTCTTTAATTAGCACCAATAATAAAGTGCTGTCATTAGCTCAAAGGAAAAATAAATACAATTTATGCTGTCAATGGTATGACAGTCCAATAAACTTACTAATTTCTGCTAAGATGTTTGTCTTTGCTCTGATATTTTGCAAATTGTGCTCAAGTAAAAACAGTAAAAAATCAATAAAGCTTGTGACAGAGATTCTGCTTTTCTGTACCAACACAAGCTGGTTGGAAACTAAACCACAGATCTTTCATTGCACTATAGTAAGCATTACCAGGTAATGCCAATTAATATTCTTCAGTGTCAAAGTTACGAGTGTGGAAAGTGGCTCAATCTCTAATATTTTCGGCATCATTGGTGTGTATAAATGAAGAAACAAATATGTAAGAAACTGTTTTTATGTCATTTTAAGCAAATACACAAAATACACAAAGAGATTGCTTTGCCATTTCTTTTCTAACAGCCATACTAACCTTTCAAATTACTCAAATAAAAAAAATGAATAAATAAAAATATTGTTTATCTTAAAATCGTAGCAGCAGCCTTTTTCCAATGGAGTGACACAGAAACTGCCCACAACATTCTATCTGTAATTTTTCTATTAAGAAGACATGAAATATTGTTTTTTTTTTTGTTTTGTTTTTTTTAATAAGACAATGCGGGTTGGTGTGTGAGTCTATGGCCATGGTTTTGTTTGGTGGATATTGCATCCTTAGCTGTACTTATTGACATCCTAAAACTTTATTTATTTATTTATTTTTAGAACTTGTATGGTGCATTTTCTGAGGGAGTTTTAAACCACTAAAACTTCTAGCATTTGTGGCTAGAAGTTGCATGAAAACATAACATCTATTTCAGTGTCGAGGGCATGTCTTTTCAGACATTTGAAGATGGCTCAGAGGAATCTGCAGGGTCAATAAAAGCAGATGCAACCTAAATAAATTCTGATTCCCTATTATATGTGAAAGATTAGTTGCATTGGCCTGTTAGTCCCACAAGAGATCCACAAGACCAATTCTGCAGCGTGAGTTTGCAGCTTGCCTGGTCCAAGGTATATCCACAAGCTCGATGACAGCAGGGGAAAGTGAACAGAATTAAAAATGTACCCTATTTAGACCATGACTAAATCCAAATCTGTTCTTAACAGGTGTGTTTATCTTTTTCTTAAGTTGCTGCAAACTCAAAGCCATGCGAATACTCAGAGATTAGAAGATAACAAACAGGAAAGTGGGTGTATAATTTCTACAGTGTTTCCTTTTGTGGCTTAATTTAGAGAAGGCATCGTTATTCTGTTTACACAGTTGCACTGAAGGTACTTGAGTTTGCTTTAAGGACGTGAAAGCTTCCCCCATAGTATAAATCATAAAACTGCCTGCAGCCTCATTTTTAGTTTTTGAATTTTGTCAGTGAGACCAATGTGTTATTGCTTTGCTAAGAAGCCTGATCTTGTGTACATAAATGTGTGTTGTGCATTTCCCAATCGAGTAATAATTTAGCCAACAGTAGACACATTTTTGAAGTACTGTTTACATTTAGCTATATTGTGTTGGAAATTTATGCAATGCAAATTTATGCAATGCCCCCTATGGTTCTGCATTTAATTCTGGAAGTTTCAAACAAACATGTTCTCGAACAGAATTTTTCAGAGGTTTCCATATGGGTTAAAGAGAAGATTTACAGCTTCAGCTAGGAAGTTTGTGCGCTTGGTGAATTCCTTTCCATCCCCTAATCCGCCTATTCCTGTTGGCATGAAAGACAGGGATTAGCAGACGAAATGTGAACACGGAGAATGGGCAGGGTTAAAAACGAACAGAAAATAAGAGAAAGATAGTATCCGTAACCTCTATGCAGGATTATTTCCTGCTGTGCTGAATTCAGATGAGCATTCTTGCTTTAAGTTGAATCCTCTTATTGATCAAAAAGGCAGACAGTAATTTAAAAACTTTTCAACCTAATTGGGCTTATGATGGTTAGTTGTATGAATAGTCAAATTAATTATGAAGGTTTCTTAATCTTTCAGTGGAAAGGAAGCAAGTGCAACTCAAATTTTCGAAATAACAAAAAAAAAAACTTTTTAGAAACTGAAAGTAAATCACCATGTGTTCTATTTTTGAAAGATTAATTTATGTAATGAAAGCCAATAAATTAATTAACATATTTTTTCGGAGACCATTGACAATATTGAAACAAATTTCAGTGTTAGATGTGTACCATGACACACAATTCAAAATTCTGTAATAAGGATTTAAAACTGCAGTTTATACAATATTGCACTGAAAAAAGGAAAAAAAAAAAACTTGTAATATTAGTACCTAAGTAACAAAGACATGAGAAATAGTCCTATGTTCAGCCTGCTGCATCTGTTCTCCTGCAAGGACAGATCTTACTCTTACTGAAGTAGGAGTAGAAAAACAGGTTAAACTAAGAAATACCCATACAAGAAATTCCTCAAATAAGAGTAAAATGATACTTCAATAAAAATATTACTAAGTATTGAGTAACTCAGGCAGAAGAAACTCTTTTCCATATCAGTTTTTTTTAAGAAGAAAAATCCCAAACCTGCACTTAGTCAGCAATGTAAAAACACAGGTAGTTATATGTGAAGGTGAGATGGCTACCTCCTGCCACAAAAACCCTATGCAAAAGATAAACAATGTTGCTTTGTTGAGCTTTAATGAAATCTGCCTGGCAGCAATATAGAACAGTCATAATAGTGGTTACCTTTTGAAGGGGGAGTTGTTATTCCATCCTTCATAACTGTTGTTAAAATTTCAGATTGCCAGGCATATAAAAGTTGCATTCACAAAATGTTGAACTGTTTATTTTAAAGCACCAGATTTTGTGTTACCTGTAAGACACAGTGTACATTCCCTGTCTAATGAGAATTTCCTTCAAGTGTCAAAGCTTCTTCTCAACAAACATAATTGTGCATATCAGTTAAATTGCCCTCATGTCTGTAACTCAAGCTGTTTAGAGATGCAAAGAGACTATTTACTTTACACCTACAGGGTTGAATTTGTCTCATTGTGAGGTAAAAGTGATGTCCTGCAACATGAATAGTACTAACAAGGTAATTATAATATCAATCAGCAGTGTCTTTAGTTCCTACTTAGGAGAAGTTGTATACCTGGTATTTCCAATGTAATCTCCATATTGAAGATCATATTAAAGTGTTTAATAATCAGAAGTATATTAAAGCATTATATGAAAAAGTGTACTTTTTATGTAATGCATTTTGGCAAAATATGGTTTCAACATTAAACATTTTTTTCTCACAGTCAGTTGGCATGTAGAATACAGGTGGTGCTGTCTATTTTTATCTTCAGTATGAACACCTCTAGGCGGTTAAAGTAAAAAAACAAAAATATTCAAACCTGCCTTTCTGTGGCATTGTCTTTATAGAAAGCCTTTGTATCTGAAGCTGGCTTAAAATTTTCACATCTGAAGAAAGATTGGAGATTTAGATCACAAGAAGAAAGACTGTAAGCTAGATATATGAGCAGCTATTGTTGGAAAGTAAGGGTTGGATTGCTTTATACGTGGTTTAAGGTCTGTCTGTCGGCCGATTTGGGTACATCAAACACAGAAAAATCACGCCAAAGAATAATGTGTTAAAGGAGTGAACAGGCCTCCATCTGGTGCGGTGTGGAAGAGTGATAGATGGTTCTGATTTTGAAATATCTGTTAACAATTGCTGTAATATTAATTTAGGTATTGAGAGTTTTCTTTTGAAAATGCTTGGAAGTATAAATCAATCATCAGTGTTTGCCAGCATGCATGTATCTACGCATGTGTTTTGTCCATGTCTGGCAGTTGGTATTTTTTTTATGTGTGTTCTGAAATGCCTGAATGAATAAATAGTTTTCCACAACACAGCTAAGTTATTTATTTCAATCACTTATATCAATAGCAAATTACACCAAATTGGTTCTCTGTGAACCAATTTTTTTATTGATTTGGAATCCCTTAAATTTATATATCAACGCTATTTTTTTGTTGTTGTGGTAAACAGTTTTATTTGTCATGATTTATTTCCTCTACACAGACACAAGTTTGCCAAGTATTGATAATGCTTGCTTTAGTCTCTTTATTATCTCGGTTCCATTGGTGGATATTTTGACATTTGAATGGCTGAGACTTAATCACACTTGCTTTGTCTTTCTGTCCTTGTCATTTGGGGGAACATTTTAAAGAATGGATGCTTTGCACACCCATCTTGTATTGATGATAAAATCCACACTCTTGAGGAAATGACAGGAGACTTGAGGATGTAAAATATATTTTGATTTAAATGCTGCTTCTCTGATCTAATTTCCAGCTTCTTATGTAGGCTGTTTATTGAGTCAGTCATGCTTGTGGGTCATTTTTAAGATTGTGTGGGTGCATGTCTGACAGTTTATTTTTAATCTTCCAGCCTACTTGGAATTCCAGTGTGAGGTTTGCTGAAGAAACCAGACATGTTTGATTCTGATCACCTTAAAGTTCCCCCAGCAGGTCACTTGAGGGCTTAAGCTTTCAACATGTTTTGCAAGCAAAGCCAGTGCAAAATCTTGTGAGGTCATGTGAAATCAGGTAATTCTGTTACAATGTAGCACTTGGAATACTTCATATTTTATCACTAATCACCTGGAATGAGCAGATGCAAAACAGATGTGCACTGCTTTCTGGCAAAATGTCTACATAGCAAATGGTCTCAAGGTTTGACTTTGAGTCCCTGAAAGCCTTGGTATGATCTACTATCCTTCTGTTTTTCAGTCTGCTTTGTCATTTAAACCAATCTGTTTATAAGATTGCAAGGGGCAAATAAAAAAAAAAACAGAGGGAGGAAAAAGATGGTATGGTGCAGCCGAAGGAGGATTTTAATTACAGAAGCCTGATTATTCACAAAGTTATTTATTTATTTTTTTTTTATTTTCTCCTCCATCAGCTATTTTCTAAACGAGCACTGGCTTAAGGCCACTGTGGAGAGGTTTCCACACCAGAGATGTATGCTAAGTGTAAAGCCACTGCAGGTGGACTCCCCACAACCTCTTGCGCCTGGCTAAAAGTGAGTCTGCAAAGGGTAGTCAAATGAGACATATGGTAGCTCATGATTAAAAGTGAGTTCAGATTATTGACTGTCTGTAGAGAGTGACACAAGTATGTGCATATTTAGATATCAGAACTTTTTTCTTTTAAACTATAAAACTATGTTGGCCAAAGATTACATTTTAATTCAATAGTTATTGATGATAAATTGTATTCCTTCTTTAAAAAGGTTGTTTCTCTTTTTTCTTTCTTTCTCTTTCTTTTCTTCTTTCTTTCTATAAAGCTTACTTTGTCATGTAGTCAATGTTCCTTCAATATGGTTGTGCATTGTTTCTTGTAATAGGTAATTCTGGCGGGTGTAAAGCAGCACCGACTTCACCCAATGCAGATGAAGGGCTGGAAGTAAATGCAGCCCATATATTTCTGTTGATCCAACATCAAAATGCCTAAAGATCGGATCGCTTAAATTGTACTTTTAGATATTTTATTGGACAGTTACTTAGAAAGAGAAGCATTCATATGTAAGGTAAGATGTATTATTTTTATGCCCTAGCGTGGTTGTTCTCAGAGTGCTAACGTTGTTAGCACGCAGAGTCTTGGACAGAAAATATAATTAAATATATAATTAACTCTTTCAACCATAGAAATAAAGTTTAGTCAGTAGGTTATTCAGGAATTTAAAAAGCTACATAAATTATATATAACCTACCCATCCATACATACAGTCACAGTGAGATGTTACTATTGCCCCACATGCTTCCTGTCTGGCTACAACCAGACACAACCATGGGGGTTTCTGTAGATTGGTGCGAATAGTTGACATATATTGGATCTGAATACAGCGTCTCACGACTCAACATTAACATACAACTCCAGCATTAATTTGGGTTTACAGAAGCTAGATAAATTATTTACCTAGAGATCCAAGCTCATAAAATAGCGATAGCATTGTTATCATAGACTTACTTAAAATAGCAGAATGCACTTCTCAGCCGACAGAAACAAGTCCACAGTCATTTAATGCTTCTTTTGATCCCAAATGCTTGACACAACTTGAAAGTGAATAATTTTATGCTCCAGGCTTTTGTAAACTTTCTTCTGGCTCTTCAAATATTTAATTATGTTGATCGCCTCAACATCGGGTAAATCCTCAATATTATAAGTATTTTTTTTACAGAGATAATACTGATCATATCCTGAATATATGCATATTTTTTCGAGATGCCTTGTCTGTTCCAGACTGTTTAGGGTATTACTGTACCGTTGTGATCAATTTTGCTTTGTTTTGAAACGGAAAAATCCCCTTCCGGCCCTCCATCTGAATTTTGCGCGTCATCTGGGTCACGTGTCTGAAACCCAGCAATAGCTGGGGTCTATTGTACAGACTAACTATTGATCCTGAGCTAGAAAAGTTGCTCCAGATTTGATTATTATTTTTTCTCTCTGCACAGTTGGAGGACTGTGCAGACTGTGTCTCTGTAATTCTTGGCTGACTAGTGTGGCTGGCTGTGTTCCTTGAATTAGCAAACATTTGGTCAGAGTAGAAACAGATTTCCTAATTTTACGCATAGCCAAAATATTAATATTTTGGTGACACGCTAGCTTAATTTATAGTACAAGATATATTCATTGTATATGTGTCATTTTGATACATGTATGTCATCCCTTTAGATGGACTTAGCAACCCCCCCTGAGGCTGCTAAGTCCCTGCCACTTCACCTCAACTGTTTTGGGAATTTAATATCTACCTCTAACCCCAACCATCCATCCATTATCTGTTCACCCTTGTCCCCACTAGGAACATAACTTGCCCCATAACTAATCTTCAGCTGCCTTCTGGGCGGGAGGCGGGGTTCACCCTGGACAGATCGCTAAACACAGGGCAACACAGAAACAAACAGGACAAACAACCATGAACTCACACACTCACACCTCGGGAGAATTTGGAAAGACCAATTAACCTGACAGTCATGCTTTTGGACTGTGGGAGGAAGCCGGAGTACGCGGAGAGAGCCCACACATGCACAGGGAGAACATGCAAACTCCGTGCAGAAAGACCCCGGGCCGGGAATCAAACCCAGGACCTTCTTGCTGCAAGGCAACAGTGCTACCAACTGCGCCACTGTGCAGCCCGTATGAAGTCGTGGACTGCAAACACATCCATTTTATCTCAGTTTTAACGTCATTATTCGCCAGAGACCAGTAGAAATTCTTCCGCTACTTAACCTAGAAACTTCCACTTGTTTCTATATACCGGGCTTCATGATTTATAGACCACAATCACTCCAAATTGAAAAACAAACGTGGTCAACTCCATGGTGCTCAGCAAAGGGACCCTTCAAGGTTGCTTGCTTGCCCCATAACTTATCAACACAACTGTAAAACTACACATGCAGAAAACGTGATCATTAAATTTACAGAAGATACTACGGTGGTAGGACCCATTAATCCGTAATGATTACTCAGTGTACGGAAATAAAGTTAAACAATTAGAAGGTTAGGGCTAAAACAACTCAATGTGCAGTGTGGACAACATAAAGGACACAATCAACCTTCTAAGGTCACAGCATAGTGAGTGGATCTGAAAGGGTCATTGTGGTATCCTTATGCTGTGCCCAAGATTTGTTTTGGAGACACTGGAAAAACTGGGCTATGATGATTATCAGAGACTTCTCACAACTTCTCTTTAAAACTGCTAACATCAGACAAATAGTTTAACAACAGGAAAGCCAGAACAATTGAATTGCTATTTATTTTGACCTAAACTATTTGTCAAAGTCATGTGTTTTCCATTATTGAATATATTTTATGTCTTATGATTTTTGTTGTTTTCATATATTGGTATTTTTTACTTAACCTATTTAACTCTTTCGACCATAGACTAATTTTGTTTGTACCATTTAGTGCGAGAAAAAAAAAAATATATAAGGAAGATAAATGTCAAGTTACAGTTTTTTCTGCTGCAGGTTCCTTTTTGTTTTGCCGTTCATTTAATTGGAACAAGAATGTTTTAAACTTATAAACCCGTGGCAAATTATCAAATTATCATTCATCTCCAGCTATGTCCAATATTTTGGATGGTAAATAATCTGTTAAATCTTACATAAATGCTGCTTTATTAATATCCTCATTAATATGAATCATGATTTTATTATCCAAGCATGAACATCTCTACATTTTTCAGATACAGCAGTAGTCAGCTGGATCAGGTTGTAGTAATCAAAGTCATCTGCATTTTTTAGGAAAGAGAGAGTTCTCACTCTGGTAATCTCAAGTTTCTTTTCAGTTTCAAAACTAGCTATACATCTGAATTTACATTTACAAGAATATGCTTTAGTTGGAGTTATCAATAATATATAATAATGACTTCTTTGAGGTTTATCAGGCCTTCCACATGAGTTAATGTCCATCACTTAATCTCTAATTAATGAAGGTATAACTGGAATAATGCAATATAGATAATATAAATATGATATCTACGTCTTAGACTTCTCTCTTTCACAAACTAGCAATTTCTTCTGCTTCACATTCATATTTCTGGAACTGAATACCTCTTCCACTATCCATCATGATTCTAGAAAACACTTTTAATTACTGCCACTTTGACGCCAGTTTAGTTTGACCTTCTTAGAGTTGGCTAGATAAGCTTTATTGACCGAATTTCTCAAATGTCACTGTGACTTCATATCAGAGTGCACACAGTCACCAAATTTCGTCCTATGTTAAACTTTCCTTTTCTGTTTAAGTACTGCACATTGCATAGCCGTCTGAAATGACATAGCACTGACACATATCAGCATATTTATTATTTCATTTTGTTCTTGTCTTAAGAAATTATGTCTGCAGAAGAGATGCATTTCTTCATTACTATTGAAAAATCAACACTGAACTAGTTTCAACGTTTTGATGACAAGACTTTTTACAACGCATTACGTCTCTTGAGCTCAGCTAAGAACCATGAAAGCAATGTGGCCTCGACATGAACTAGCAATGTGTAGCTCTTATCTCTTTCAAGCGTGTGTCTCTGACTGTGCTTTGAGTTATTGCTGCCAGAGTTTGAAATCCATTCATCAGGGTTTCATTAAAACCCAAATTGCTTTTTCACTCTAGCTTTCCAACTGTCAGCCTAACAAGTCCCACTTCCTGTCAACTCGATTTCTGGGCTGGGCCTGCTGTAAATAGTAGTTCAATTCCTTGAATTTGTAGTCCTAACTTCCTCTTAGCTGTGGATAAGTTGCTCTAAAGAGTACATTAACCACTTGTAAAAAACAGAGCACTAACACTAATCCAGGTCACACTGGACTGGGAGGCAGTAAGAACACAGGGAAGTTCAAATAAACTAATAATAATAGTATTTTTCTGTTCTGCTTGCATTTGTTTTGTCCTTCTTGTATTTTAAATCAAAGTACAGATCACTCACCTGCCTCACATCTCTATCCCTTTATTATGTTTGGAAGACAGAACTTTTACTAAGGGTGATTTTAACTTGTCTTTTATCCTGTGCTATTAGAAAATATGTGTGCAGTTTAACTTTTGCACTAGTTCAGGTTTTGTCAGATTTTGTTTAGGGGCAATTCATGAAATTACCCCAATTACACATTGTAATTATCTTTATATATATATATATATATATAGATATATATATATATATATATATATATGTACGTATATAAAAAGATTTTTTTTTTTTTCGCAAAATAATACAGAGAAAGATGGAATAAGTTTGTATTGATAATTGTAGTGAATCTAGTTATAAAATATGTGATGTCATTCCTGATCCAAATCTACAAAGTAAATGGAGAGCCCCTTTAGTCCCCACCAGCACTTTTTTCTGGTTCATAGCTGTTCACTTTAGTAAATTTCTTTTGTGTTTTCATTTTAAACAAAGATCGGCATGTTTAAAAAAAAAATCATGCTGTAGCTGTTATACCCAGAAGCTGTATTTCAGACTTATTTCACTTGCAAATGGTAAATTATCGTTCTCAAAATCTTGATGGCAGTACAGGCATCACTAGTTGTACTTGTAACACAATTTTTGAGCCGTCAGTGTAAAATGTATGGGTCAATTGCTACTTTAAGACAGATACTAATAAAATAAAACTTCAAAAAGTATATTTAATGAATTACTTCACCTTTTTAGGGATTCTGGCAGTTTTTAATGCTTGAACTACCTTAAACTGCTTGAGTGCCAGTGGCTGTATTTTTGCAGAACATACTCATTACATTCACAATGAAATATGACCTTTTCCTCTGGTAAATGTAACACAGACCACAGGGGAGAGTAGAGAAAACAGGATTGGACATGGTACACTTTCATGAGAAAGTCATGAGAGGAAAGTCAGAAGAAAGTGAGAAAGTAATATGTTTTTGTGACAAGGGATTTATCACCAGTTAAGACGCTCTTGCTCATAATATTTTTACTTTCACTATCCTAGATGCATGTGCATATTTAATCCAACAACACACACTGATACTCCCACAAACCCTCAACCTTTCCCCACATCCTGAGGTCAGAGGTCAAGTTTAGTCCTGTGTGGGGAAGTGGGCCTGTTTTCCCTCTTGCCTGGCACTCTGCCCACGTCAACAGTCCCTTTCTTTAAAAACCGCTAATGCAGGGTCCGGTGCTGACAGTATGCTGACAATGAGTTACTATCTGCCAAGCATGGCCTCTGTCTGAGTGTCGGTCCCACTGAAAAACAGATCTGTGGCGGGAGCAAAGGTTAATCCAGCAGTGAGGCTCTGTTGGAGACTGCCTCCACAGCCATGTGTGACTGAGAATGGGCTGAGAGGAATTAACACCACTGCCTCGGGGAATGTTGACAGAGGTGTGGATGTGTGAGTGTCTCTGCGCGTGCTCTGCTGAGTGTGTGCTCGCGTTTGTTGATGATAAGAAGTGAGGAAGGGGCAGATGATGATGTTTGAGGAGGAGGTTTTGTCTTCACAATCCATTATCTTCAGGGAGGAATCGCATGGGATAAAGGTTGCCTCATGCCATTTAAAAGACGTAAGACAAATACCAGCAGACCGTATAAATATTGCAGTTCCACAATGAATGCTGTCTCCCTTTTATCTACCATATCAAACACTTTGTCAGCCTGTCTTAATCTATTTATTTTTGGGGTTTTTTGTGTGATTTCTTCTTTTTAAAAATTTGCATTTGTATTTTCCAGTATTTACTTATCTGCCCTGGAGAGAAATTCATCCTATCCAGAATTTAAGAAAGCGATAAAAATGCAGTTGACTGTGTAAAATGAGGCTTGTGGCGACCAAGAAAGGAAGCCTTTAAACAGATCTGCTTTGCCATCTGTCAGTTTTTAGTCCAAAATTTTTCTTTATTCGGAAAGCCTATGTTACCACATCAACTCCCTCTGGCTTTTAGAATCACACGAACTGTTAAGAATTAGTTACTTTATGATCTGACTAGTTTTTGTGAAGGCTATTTATATCTGTTAGGTATAAATGTTCAACACTGCTCTACATATCTCCTTTAATTTTTGACATGACAGTATACTAAAGATGTAATGGTACATCAAGTTCACAAAATAATACCACACACACTATTGGTACAGAGAATGAAAAAATACACAAAACGTTACATTTATTCTTGAGCCATATGTCTTTTCTTTAAATGGTGTTGCTGGATCCTTGAAACTGATGACATGACTTCACTTTCAGATTGATTTTGCTAAAACAATATCTGAACTCTTGGGGACTCTTATAGATTAAAAAACAAATAAATGAAACAATACAGTTGTAGAATAACAAAATTTCCACACCCAGACTTGAAGCAGCAAAACAATGTAAATTCCACACCACTGACTCCAATATACACATGAAAATGCACCAAAAGAAACACAGAACACTTCAAAATCATGTTTCATAAAAATTCCTAATTTTGTTGCCATTACACACAAAGCAATATTTTTTCAATACACCTTCATACATGGCACTACAATAAAACTACCTATGTTTTAGTTTCATAAATGGTGTATTTTTACTTAGTATAGAATAAGTCAACCCAGGTTTGACTACTCTGTGCAGTATACTTTGGATTGTCTAAGTATAAGATTGAATACCCGTCAGACATTGTAAATACTCCATTTTTTGTTTTACCAAACAACAATCTCAAACTGTGTGTTAAAAAATTTCTGTTCTGTGTAAAATTTTGCTGGGCGATTAATTGGCTCAAAAAAATATTGCGATAAATGATAATATTGTTTGAAGACCTTTTTACCCTGATTTAATGGAAATTACGTAACAATACATGCAATTTCCTGCCAAAGATAGATACACTTTACTTTCAAAAAAACACTTAACACTGGAACTGATACACAAAATAAAAAAACAACCAAAAACAAAAATAAAATAGATATTCTCAGTCTCCATTAACAATAAATGTACTTGAATAAAAATTAAACAACATAAAACCAAAGTGGAAATGAATACTGCATTCAACCGAAAGAGTGCAGATTATGAAGTCTGTATAGTATATATTGCCCTTCAGTAATCATTAGATTTAAATAGAGAAGAATCCGACTGTCTGATGCAATAGTTCAAAATACAGGATTTTTTACCCTGAACGACAATCTTAGAACGTTATTCGTTCAGAGATTGTTACTTGTGTTGTGTGTTAGGGTAGATTGTTGAGGCCGCTCCAATCTAAATCAAAGATTTGCCCAGACTGAGAGCTTAACGCAGCCTGTTGAATGTGACCGGTAGCCAATCAGAAAGCGTGGATTCTCCTTCTGCTTTCTGAGGGGAAACACAGAAGTCCAGCGGACATCGGAGATGATATGTGGAAACATGAATGTTTATTCAACATTTCGTGCAAAGAAAATATAAATAACTAGGGGAGGAGTTGGAGCAAAATTACTACCAGAAAACCCGGTAACTTTTCAGCTGTTCTTCGTTAACGTGACATAAATAGGTTATAATGATTTTTATTCAATCAGGCCTGACAGTAGCCACATGCATTGCAGGTAGATTGTAGTAAGGAATTGATTATTGCCTGGTTTCAAAATTAGTGAACTGGACTTATATTTTTGTGTCCATTGTTGGACACAACATGGTTCGATCGAACCGTTACACCAAGGATTTCTGTCGGCTAATGTGTCTCTCAGGTTTTGATAATGGGCCGACAATTGGCGACATAAGATCGTGCAGCGCTCACTGGGCATTACACTAAGAAATAAGAAAGGGAGGGTCAGTGGAGAGCACCCGAGTTGAGCCTTTTTTCATTTAGTGTCATCAACAGTAAGAGAAAAGGGCAGGAAGAAACTATATAGACGATAATTGAAATGAGGTCGATAGTTTTATCGTGCGATTAATTGATGTATCGTTTATCGCAACAGGCCTATGTGAAATATCCTAAATCAGATTATACTGCTCTGATTGTTGTTAGTGTGCCTCATTAGCAGTCTTTATCAGTCAACCCAGACTACAACTATATTTCTTTCATCCATCAAAATAAGAGTCTTGAGGATAGATGCAGACTTTCTGCAGTAGCTTATTGTACCACATGGTCATATTCATGCAGATGCAGCATATTTTAGCGTGTCATGGATTTCACTTAGTTGGGGTTTAAATATTGCATGGTCTCGCTACACCTAAGTAAAGTGAAATTTGTTACAAAAAATTGTCTGGTTTTAATACTGTAGTATTGAGCAATTTTTCAGTTTTAATATATGCTTTTGAGATAGCTAAATCCCAGAGGGTAAATGTGCATAGTTATGATATTTCCAGGGCGTTCTCATTTAGGATTAAGTAGAAATTGAAGAACAAATATGTAAAAGAATAGAAAGGGATCAATGCATGCTGGTGCTGGTGCATCTCACTCAGTTAGCTATGTGTGGCATCTCCTCAAGTCATTTCACTTTGAAATCCTTCCTTAGTCATCATCAGCCTTTGTTTGTTTAGAACTGTTTATTTTGCATGTAGCTTCAGATTTCTGTATAGTGTAAAACACTTGAACACACACCTGCCAAAATATCTGTACTTGGCCCTCTGTGTGAGTCAGAGCCAACTGGAGTGCGTGTATGTTTTCCTTCTCCCAGTGGGTGTGCATTTCTTTATCTTTTTTTGCATGTCGCGTTGATTGAAGGCTAAAATGCTAAATGGTGCCTTTGTTTACCTCACCTGTGCCACTGGCAGGCCTGAGTGTGTGCTGGGCTGTGTCAGGGAGAACTAATAACATTTTAACTGCTCTGTCAAACTTCAGTCATATTGACACAAACTCTGCTGTTGGCAAACTATCCTGCAGATGGGCTGTGACTGGACAGATGTAAATGAAAAGTGTGCTGTGGTTACTTATCAAACATTGCACTGGGAGAGGGTAAAACGCAGTTTCCAATGGACATTCATAATTCTGTAACATTTTCAACTTTAGTCATGTTACAACCATCCTAACCATTACATGATTGCGAAGTGAAAGGAAAAGGATACCCTGACTGACATTAGGTTTTGCACATAGGCCAAAATGTTTGTCTAATCTGGCAAAAAATAATAATAAAAAGTTAAAAATGTTTTCCATGCGTCACCATGGCTTGTCACAAGTTTCAAATGAGACGTATGACTTTTTTTCAACACAGAATTTCTTTTTGATTTGACAACAGAGTAGTTATCTTGCGGCCCAAAATTTGTAAGTTCAATACTGGCTTTCTTCTGCCACATGTTGGATCTAAGTTTGGGTGTATGAATGTGTGTGGGGCTGGGTGAATGTGGCAGTAATGTAAAGTGCTTTAGTGGTCAGCATGAACAAAAAGACTATGTAAATTTGCTTCACTTACACATACTTTATTTGCAAAAAATACCACATATTTTCTTTGAACTTTAAAAACATGTGTCACTTTGTGTTAGTATAGCTCATAAATCTATACAATCCAAATAAAATACCTCAAAGTTTTTGATTAACATGACGTTATGTAGAAAACTTTGACATAATGGGGTGTGGATAGTTTTGCAAGTCACTGTGAACTATTGTTGGGTGCACTAGTCTGTGCTTGCATGTCTGACTCTGCAATTGCCGATATTTGTTTGCATGTCTTCAAATGAGTTAAGTCGTTGGTTTTCCCTTTTTGGGGTATATGTAGGCATTGCAGGGTTATTATAACATTGACATCTTGCAGTAAGCGTCCCTACAGGAGTGTGTGATTTATGAGGCTGGTGTGAACATTTCTCCCATCTTTCTGCATAATGTCCCCATTAGAGACAGCAGATATTGTGTCTCTGGTCATCATCTCATCCCAGCGACCAGTACACCTGGGGAGAGAGAATTTTGGAGACGGACAGACACAAAATTGAGTCAAAAAAAGAAACAAAGGAATATAGGGAAAATAAAATGGTGTTCTTTATTTACTTTTAGTGTTCTAGTCTTTACAAAGTTTATGACTAAGAAAACCTGTGTTCAAAGGGGAAAAAATGGCAAAGAAGTAACAGAACATAGCAGGAAAGTACAGATAATAAATAAAAACAGTTCTATATTTCCAGCTTTATTCCTGGTAACTGCAGTCTCTGCAGCTCTAGCCACCTACCCATCTTTCAAATGTAGCAAGTTGCAGTATTCATTTCTCCATCGCCTCAGAGTTTTCTCGCTATTGTTTGTCTGCCCCTGTTCGGTTTGTCAGCCTCATTATGTGAAGGGAGGTGCCAGGGGACACAGTGTCTAAAAACACCCTTGGGAAAGAAGAAAACCAAAAGAGTTGAGCGTACAAGCTCCTTGGAAGTCGTTCTAGCACACATATACATTAATAACTCGACATGCGTGGATAACAAACACTTTATAAAATTGCATTCACATTTGCTCAGCACACATTTAAGCCTCAACAAAACAACAAAAGCCTTTTCTAAAATGGGTACTGGCAAACATTTTGAAAATTGTCTTTTGGAATATTGTGGAGTGAAATATTTTTCTTGTCTGAACCATCATCTTCTACATACTACAGCCTAAATTACTCTTTGTCACTGAGTATTCTTTTAGTTTTCTTTTTTATGTTGTTGATATCAGCAACAAATTAATTTTTTGACATTTATTTTGTAATAATCAATGGTAACATGTTAATTGGATAAAAAAAGCACCAAAACTGTATTAAACATTACTAAACACACAACACAGAGCCTCTCTGCTCTACCAAATATTTGTAAAGGAACTGTGTGCTTTTTCCAATTCAATGTTAGGCACCTACAGTGATGACTGGAAGAGCAACAGTCACCTCTTCTTCTTTGGATCAATATCATTCTCGTTTTGGCATAATAAACTCGGAATCTGCTAAGAATAGATAGAGTCAGTTGGATATCTTTTATTTGGTTGGTTATTTATGTATTGAAGCACAGAAACATTAAGTGTAGTCATCATTAAGTGTATCTATCACAGGAACATTAAGTGTATCCAATGCACCTAGGTGCCCAGGCGCATTGGGCAGTCAATGGTGTCAAGGTAGATCAAGGTCAGTTCTGGTTTTAAAACCACAAATATTTTCCACCATGCTGTTCCTTTAATTTAACACCTTTTAATGAGATGCTACTAAAAATGCTGCAGTAAAGAGGCCTTTTTTCACCTGTAAGAAACACAATGTTGGGGCTTGGAGCTGAATATGAGGTCACACTTAAGGAGAGTAGGTTCTTGTTGCAAGTTGTCAAACCAGTGAAATGAGCAATTTGTTGTGGTGTCTATTTTTACTATAAGGTGCTATCAATGGATTTCCCTTCATCTGTTTTCAAACTTTAAAGAAATATGTCAACAAATAGATATACCACAGGAACTTGTGCATAAGAACTGTTAATAAATAATTTATACCTGCAAGCATTAGTTTTTTTTTTTTTTTATGTGCTTGACAGCTATATGGTTCAGTGCATTTGTGACTGATCAATGACCTCTGAATTTTCTTGTTGGAGTCTTGTAAACTACACTGTATATCCAACATGGACCTCCAAAAATATTAAAAATATTGAAAGAATGCACTGTAATGCGTAGCTGCCTGTCCCACTGTTGTATGAATGATGGCCACCAGCAAAATACAACTTCAGCTTTTGTCTCTCAAATGTAGAAATTAAAGTAACAGCACTACTTGCTCTTTTTAAGGTAACAGTGCTTTAAAAGTATAGTTTGAAAGCAGAATCTGTTGAGCATCGGACTGCACACGAGTTTCCTCTGGAGAATAAGTAGCCAGTTAATATCAACTTGGTAAAATTGTTGCTCTATAAATGAAACAATATTTTTCATTAAAATACAGCCGTCATATTTTAGCTAAAGTCCTCAGAATTACTTCATTACAAAATAGCTTGCCATGAGAATAAACATAATAACAATATGGTGTGTGAAATAAGAAGTTGAAAACCAGTACTTAATTTAGTGGGTGCATTCTAATTTTGTTATTGTAATAAAATAAAAATAACAATACATGAATGTTATAGACAAAATTATTATACATAGATAATTCAATATGTTATATATCTGTGGCAGAGGTGAAGAAAAAAAATCTCTGTGAAGTACATTAGGTCATGGTTTTTGTTTTAATTGTGCAAGTGCTATAATACTGTGAATATGTTGTATTTTTGCACAAGATAATTCTGAGAAAACATCATTCCAGTTCATGCCTTCTGCCACCAAATTGAGCCTTAAAGAGTTTTATTTCTTTCAGCAAAAAATTCACAGCACCACTGCACAACTTCACATTTTCTAACCAAGGGAAACAGGACTGGGCAAATAATTTATGATATTGGAGCAGTGCACTTCTGTGGAAAACTTTTGTATTTACATTTGCACTTTTACATGAGACTGTTTCTGAATGTGCAAAGTGACCATTGTGCAAGTGTTTCTTCTTCATGAAAAGAAATAGGACAGCTTTTAAATGGGTTTCTTGGCACTGCATTTTTAACAAGGTGCTTCGGTTCTTAAGCTGTAACTGTTGTAGCAAGCATCACACTTTGACTCCTGGAGCAGAGCTCACATCATAACTGCAAATAGCTTCATCTGGCCGACGCAGAGTAAAGAGTTGCCTGGAAGCTCTTTTCTTTCTTCTGGAAGGAAGAACTTCAACTGAGAGCGTAACCACAGGCTGTCCTACTGCATCAAGAGGCTCACCCTTTGATCCTCTCATGTCTCCATTACAGTAGCAATCAGCAGACAGCTTGAGGGATCCAAAATGACAGGATTTAAGAAGAGAAAAAAAATATTTGAGGTGTTAATGGATGTTGTGATAAAAAATGACAGCTAGTAACGATACAGCAGGAGCTCAAGAAGCCATCATTGGCTGATGTTTGCATTCACCAGTTGTGCAACTGGACAGCTGTGACATTTCAGCTCTGTTGTGGGCCAAAGCTCAAGCACCAAGGCATCCTGGATGTCAGATGATATGAGTTTAGATTTAGCCTTTCCAAGCTTTTGTGTGTGCGCAACACATGCATAAAATAACACTCATTTCCAACACACAAGATACAGTCTGTTTTGCCACAGGGAGACTGACATTTGGCTTTCCAGATGAGCCAAGTGTTTTACTGAGTTATGGGTTATGGCTATGAGAGTAATTTTACAATGAATTAACTTGAAAAAGAAAGACTAGTTCTGAATTTTTAGAATAAGATTCTGATAAAAGTTGATAGGCTATAAATGACGATATATTTTCTTCTTTTGAAGAAAATGTTTCCTTGATGCTACAATCTTGGACAGATCTTTATTAGAAAATATATTTACCTCAGTATCCCATGTGGATAACCACTGGTTTCTTTCTTAGTAACTCAGTAATGCATGTGGTGCAAAATTAAATGTGTTTTAAACCAAAATCCTTTTTTTTTTGTTTGGTACATGCATTTACTAAAAAAAAAAATACAAAAAAAAAAAAAAAATCAAATACAGCCTTATTTTGCTTATCCAACCAACCAACCAACCAACCAGCTAACCAAAAAAGAAAACAATTCTTTTAGTTCCATAGTGGTTACTTTCTATTGTTTTATCCAAAACCATGCCAAACTTTAATTTTTGTAAACCATTACACCCTTTGTAAAAATAGTTGGTTAATGATGTTCTACTTGCATCCATCCCAGGAGTTTTTTATTTTTATTATTTTTTATTCAAATTAAATTGTTTTAAGATAGTAGAGCCCCACTCTCATATCAGTCCCTCTGTTTTCATCTATCTCTTTTAGAATTAACAATCCCTTATAACAACAGTCTGTTGGAGGCGAACATGAGCAGTGGTAGCATCAGATGAAAGAAAACAAATTCGTAAACAAAAACCTGTCTTGTGGAGCTCACAGAATACACTTTTTTCTTCATTTTACTCTCACCACAGAGTCATCCTTAACTGGAAAGAAAAGTGACGAGAGGGCATTTACTGTTTGCTACTATGAGATGAGAGATTTCCAAAAAGGTCTCCCACTTGTACTCCCTTCAGCAAAAAGTACCTGTCTTTCCCTCCCTCTTTCTCATCATTCCTATTTTTATAGACTCCTTTCAGAGAATATCATCACACTCTGTTCGACTCATCCTGTAAGGTTAAGATCCTCTGCTGAAAGTTTTTCTTGTAGCCTCCGGACTGTTTTCCATTTCGTATTCCCTGACAGGCTCAAGTAATGCCCTGGAGGGAAAACAAAAGCCCATCGCCCAAAATATATAGACTTCCACTGAATGCGAGGATAAGCAGCGAGGAAGTATATCACTTTTAATGAAAAGCATTGTGTTTGCTTGGAGGCATTGGTGAAGATACTGGTTTTATCTCTATAAATAACAAAGAAAAGAGGGAAGAGTGAAATGTGGTATCAACCTGAAGTTGTTTGCAGTGACCATTGCCAGTCGTTTTGTTTTTTGGACAGCATGTATGTCAGCGTGTGTGTTCATTTTGGAAATCTGTATATGTTAGAGATACACTAACAAGATCCCCAAAGAGAACCTCACTTGTTAAGATTGCGTAATCTCACCATGCATCTTCTGTCATTTATACCGACTTAGTCACTGTATTACCTGTTGAGGAAACTACACAACTAATGCATCGATTACACTATGTCAGTCATGGGGAGAACACTACCAAATTGAATAACACTTTTCCAATTGCACACCGAAAACACACACGCATACACACACAGTCGGAAAACAATCAGCGATCCATCCCAGTGGCATTCTCTCCCGACAGGGTACAGTAACTGCCTCTTACCGCTGAGATAACCCTCTTGGGGAGAAACAGAAGTATGGCATGCGATTGAGTCACTCACACCTCCATATGACTGTTAAATTGTCTTATATCTGCAGTCAATTCAGGCTCAGTGCTTTACCCAAGCCCCATGGGCCCGGGTGATAATTTGAGTTTTATTGAAATTCTGCTCCAATGGGTTCAAGGTGGCTGAAGGTCGTTCTTTTACCGTCACAAATGAGATGGAGAGGAAGCACTCTGATAAAGCCTCAAGGTTCTAGCTCTCTCTAACTCTTTACTTTGCACTACTGTCTGTTTTCCTTGATGTCAAAAGAGGGGGATTATTCAGAAGACACAAGTCAATTTTGTGATGCATCCAAACATGGTTAACAACACCATTTAATGAGCTTGGATTTAGCTATCCAGTTTCTGTCTCTCTCCCCTGAATACAGCCCAGGTTATTATTATTATTATATTTTTTTTTTTTACTTGTACATCCCCTGTTCTTGACGAGAAACTTTGAAAACACAAAGGAAAAAAAAATAAACTACTCTTGGGGATTAAAGTGCAGACTTTTGGATTTTCTGTTCAAGGCCAGTGGAGTTGTCAGTTTTCTCTCTTATAAAATGCTATGTGATGTTTTAGGTCAGACTTGGACAGGGTACCAGTAGGAGTGATGCTTACCGAAGCCAAACTGTTCTGCTTTGGATGTCCTGACAACACACATAATAGCTAGTATGTGCTTAGATAAATTTCTGTCAACTGTTAGTTCCCTCATGTCTGGTTCTGTTAGGTGCATGTTGAGGTGATAATTGTGCTCTTTCTATTCACTCCTTACCCATGCAAGGTCATAAATGGGCCCATTTATTATGGCCAGTGGGCAAGAGGAAACACCTTGGAAAAGTTGGCTATTATTCACAGCCCAAGACAGACACACATGCATGTCCACGGCTGAAAGTAATTTAGAGCGGACAGTATATCTACACTGCGTTTTAGAGTATATTTTATTTTAGAGAATAAAACAGCAGTCCCTATAGACACTCACAAAATGAAGACTTTATTTTGAAAAGTCCTGGCTGATATTAAGACTCAGGAAGCTTCTTACTTTGAGGCAACAGTGCTAACAACTACTCCACCGTGCCACATTGGATTTAACCTGAAATTAATATTACAATCACCACCAAATAACAGATGATTCTTCTAAATGCAAGTACCAGGAGAAGAACAGTGGAATTTCTGACAAATTAAGTGAGCCATTTGTATCCCTTAGGTTAGATCCACTAGGATAAGATAACACTAGAATCTGCTTCATGATGCACTCCCCATAAGACTGTCTCTATATCTGATTCACTATCTTTATTTTAACTACACTCAGCTTGTTTCTTCCCCTCATTCTATTACATTCATGTCTTGCTACCCTCTGTCTCGTTTCTTTATCTTTTAATTTCTGTCTGTCCTCCATATTGGACCAGCATATTACACGATGGTTATCTTGGTTCAGCTGCATGACAGTAAAGGGCAGAGTCTTTTGAATTTTTCTTCTAACTCTGTTGCTCTAAAATGCAGCTGGGTAAGCTTCACAGACATTACTATGCTGACTGAATTTTCTGAAATTAAATTATTTCAACTGCTTTTTTATATGCACCTTGTTAATGGCTACTTTCGCGCTGTGCTTAATTAGTCTTATGGACTAATTAAGAACAGTGCTAGACTGACTAATATAGTTTTACTAACTCAGCATTTCACTTTCTGCTTCAAAAACAAATATGCATTTACTGTCCGTGGGTAAACCATTAGCTGTAGCTTTAATTGTTAAATGCCAGTCTTATAGTCCCAATGTGAAAACCTTAATGGACCATCCAATGAGTGCATAGGCGGCAGACATGATGTTATGACAGTCAGAGATAACTTATCAAATGAACTAAAGTTTTGCATGAAACAAATTTTCCCCACATAAAAGGATAAATTAAATGATTGTTTGACTATATTTTTAAACAGTTCTTTTTGTTCTTTTTCCAAAGCAGGAGAGCATATTCTGAGAATTTTCTGTACTTTAAGTATATATGCCCTGATTACTGACTGCAGTGCAATATGTTTAAAAATGAAGTCAGTGAAAGCACAGAGTATGAAGCTATAAAAACAATTTTTTTTCTTTTTTTTTGCTAATACATGTTGAAACATGTCTACAGTTTACATACACTGTGAGAAAGGGAGAAAGAGACACTTTGAGCAGGTAACAGTGAGGCTAAATCCAATACTGACATGTTGCTGTAATTTAACCTCTTGTCTGCCAAGGAATATTTTAGATTTGGAAATGTTAACAGCCATTTTTAAATGAGAGTTTATATTCTTGGGTAACACAGATTAAGTCAGTTTTCATGTCTTTATGGAAACAGCCATGACAATTTTAAACATCAACTTTAATCATTTCTGATTTTGTCAAAATGCTATAATTCCAATTTATAGCGACAAAAATTGTGACCTGATACAACTCTCGTTTTTGACTATTAAGGCCATGAAAATACATAACTCAATGTTGTGCACCTTTATTATAAGTCCATTTACTTACATTTACCTTAATAATGCCTTATTCATAGTTATTCTATCCTATGTACAATTGCATACTTGTGTGATGTAGATTTCATAATCCGTAATCATCCATGATGGGAATGCAAGGATTTAATCATTGGTACTCTTTTAAAAAAATGCTGTTATTTTTTCATTCTTTTCACTTTTCTTTTTCTGTGAAAATTGTATTAAAACCAATTCATTATTGCCCAAATGAGGCTTTAGTGAAAACTCCATATTTTTGAGTGATATTCTATAGCTAAGCTAAAAAGAATGTGACAAGCACATGCTTGTCTGTAAAATCCAAGCAGTTCGCATTCAGACATGTGGAAAGACTTATTAAACGATTAAGTGTCCCTCTCTAAAATAGGTGAATTTATTGGATACAGTTTTTTTCATAATATCAGTCAAAAATGTTTCTGATTCTCATGAAACTTAAAGAAGGTGGAAATACAATATATGACTAAGAGTGAGTGTGCTTCAAAGATTAGAAGGTCAGCCAGAATCTTGTTCAGCCGCCTGTGACCTGCCGAGGACAAGTCTGTCTTACTCCAAATCCTGTTATGTGAAGTGAGGAGCCTGATAAGGATTGTAATTACCTTGTTTCAAAACAGCAAATTGCCAGGTGTCTTAAAAGCAGACAGGTAATAACAGCCATAATAAGTCTGATTCTTTGAGGACAGTGCTGCTTACTTATGGATCCGTTTTTGGCTTTACAAAATTTAGAAAACAGAGATTACCATTTTTTAACCTTTTTTAATAGCTCATTTAATAAAAAAAAAAGTTTGACATTCAAAACAGATGAATTAGTTGTACTTTATGCATGCTTAGAGTTTTTTTTATATAGATTTGTAAATTTCATTGCTCAGAGTAACAGTGCTTCTGTATGTTACTCCGTAGGAGCTACATTGTTCCATAGAAGAAATCACTAAAAATGTTACTTTGGTAGTACTTTAGTGTAATTTTTGTTCTTACGAGAGATGCACGTTATTGGTTAATGAGTTAATCTAAAATTGACTGATGCTATCATTCTTTGAGATCTTATCACAAAGAAGAGATAGAATGAAAGTTAGAAATACATATTTTGATTGACACCTAAATAGAGGTAATCTTGCAATTGCTTTAATAAAAGAAGAGGTTATGGTATTATTTTCTCTGTAATTTTTTAAGTCCATATGAGAAAAATCTAAATCAGCAGATCAGTCCTCATAGACAACTGGGAATTGATGTCAGTCAGAAAAAGCCTGATCGGATCGTCATATTTACAAGGGGGGGTGAAGAACACCACTTGTCATTATGTTGAGACCTCAAAAATAATCATGAAAGATAAGGCAAAAACCATGATGAATATAAAGCAGAAGATAGATTCAAGTAGAGATGCCCTGGGATAAGGGGTGGGGGGAGTACAGCAGAGGGGAGATGGATAGAAGGAAGAAAAAGAAGGTAAAGAGAAAGCGGGTGAGTGAGTGGGCGGTGGGGTTATGATGAATTAAAGATGACACTCTCCTGCAGCCTGGTTTCTAAAGATCACTCTGTCTGCTAATGTAATGTTAATGAATGCAAATGATGTGCCTAACCTCTCTCCTCTGACCAAGGCATGGGAAGAGGAGCGAACGAAGGAACAGGAGCACCAGAAAAAGATAGTGAAAGATAGAGGGGTGTATATAAAGTCGTAAAGTTAAAGTACAAAAGTGCTGTCCCTGCAAGTTGCCAATACTTGGAAGAGTGGCTGGCCACTAGCATTCTATGTATAAAATTTTTTGGAGGGGGATGTATTTGCAGTTATTGTTTAGGAGGACTGTTGTACTTTCTCCTTCCATTTTACAATAACTCAATTACAAACTGCTAATCATGGAAAAGATCTTCTGGGTGCAAGGTTGATACCTACATTTTATGCGACATAGTAGCCCAGATGTGTGAGGCCAAGATAATGTGACCTTGCTGTGATTATAGAATAATTTCATTAGGTTTTGCTGATAGTGTATGTATATTAATTGTCCTTACACCGTATTCTCTCTAACATCTGCCTGTGATTTCACTTTACCCTTTCTGGCTTTACTTCTCTGTATGTTCTATTATCTCATGTTTTCCTTTTATGACTCACACTGACCACATCTACTTTCATGCTGGAAATGTTATTTTCACTCAGCAACTGCAAGCCCCAGACTCCATTAATATATCTGTTTGTGCGATCTGTAATTTGCAAACCAGCTCATTTAAATCCTGTCTGTGTCTCGGCAAAGCAAGTCTTGTGTGTCATCACTTTGAGCTAATGTCTCAGGGGATGGCAGATTATTTTCTGTCCAATTTTCAAATCAGACACATTGTCATGTGTGTCTTTAGGGAGAGATTGAAATAACACATTTCTTTTGACATATTCCTGGTGAATGTTCTGCTTTTTTCTATTTAAAGCAAAAAGCCCTTCAGTAAGACGGATAAAGCAACACGTCTCACATCCATGTGTGAGGACTGTCTTCTTTATTGAACATGGTGATTCAATAAGATGGTGTCTCTATTCACATTACCACCAAGGAGTGTTAAGCAATGAAAACGTTAATAGTTATCAAAACTAATCTATACTACATCCAGCTCACAGACCTTACATGATATCTGGTTCACGTTCACACTTTTTTTACCCAGTTTTATTGGATAGCTAAACCAAAGTCATCTCAATCAACACAACAGGTAAAAACCAAGAGCTATTTCTTTCATACTTCACAAAAAATAGTTTTATACATAGGTCATAGTTTGGATCCTTGTCCTCAAGTTTAAAGCACTCTACTTTATATGCAGGGATAATACTAACACAACCTTACTTCAAAGGTTGAAGTAAGGTTGTGAGTCCACTGTTGGATAGCATGACAGGCTTCACTTGACAAATAATAGTGGGGCGCTTTATTACCATGAGTTTTCAAATAAGCTCAACCGATCTTTTATATTCCTCAATTCTCAAAGTGGCCAATTGATTAGTATGGGAGATTGTTATTGGCTAATCTCACTACAAGTCTGTATTAGCTGTCTCTTGGAACACAATAGGTCAACTCAATAATGGCTTCATTTCTTACATCAAAAGAAGAGCCTTGTACATAGAGAAAATAGGTTGTGAAGTTTTGAAATGGACTCCTTAACGTATAGTTCTGGCTGGTTGTACAGGTAGTCTTGCTGTGCTCAAAACATTTCCTTGCTTTGATCCAAAAATACTCCAGTCTGTCAAAAAAAATTGCTTTTATATTCATAAATCCCCTGAGTGGACGGCTGATTAGTTTGGAAAATGCAGCACTTCTCTCTTGTTTGTTTGTCAGCCGCCCCATATTAAGATTCCATGCTCAGCAGGCTACCCTGGGGTTTCATCATTGTTAAGTGCTCATTTCAGTCCTGCTGATTTCTCCTGTGGTATTTCATCTCCATCTTCCTTTCTTTCTGTCTGTCATCATTTTTGGGGGTTCTGTTTTTTTTTTCCGTCCTACCATCCTGTTCGCATTCACATCAAGAGATAAACCCTACCTAAATAAAGTTATCTTTGGGGCTGAGATCTTTCATTTTCTTGCTACAATAACAAAGAGAAGGCCTTTTCCTGCTCATTCACCCTCTAGCATCTGGACATGATTGTCTCATTGAATTACAAAATATACCAGCAACCTTGGGCAGGGCGACACAGAGGAAGGCGGTTAAAGGATAGATGAATGGAAAAGATGGAAAGGGAATTGAAATCCTAAGAGAATACTTTGGTGTATTGATTAAGGAGTAAGGAAGGCTTCGGAAAGGGCTTCAGCACATGTTCTATCGACCAGAAACCATGCAATCATACAGACTTGGTCACAAAGGAGGGATTTATACAGACATGTAGCTATTTTGACTTTTTACTAATTATTAGGCATATGCATAGTAGCTTAATAAGGTTCAAGAGTTCTATAATCCATTCCATCTGTTGTTTTTTATCCATAGAAATATTCTTTGGACTAGTGCTTGTAATATGTAATGATGGAAGTTCATGTGATGTATCACGCGACTGCTTGCTGACGTGTAATTGCGTGTAGAAAGCTGTTTCCTTATTGATCTGTAACACAGAGCCCCATCAATGTTTAATGTAGTCTCTCCCTTACTTTCATTTCTTTTCCTCTTTCTCTCTATGCCCCCCTCTCTCTATCTGTGGAAACAGCTCACCATTGGGTATCGATCTATCACTTGCTGCTAATAAGAAGGAGCAGCGCTCTCTGGGGTTATAGGCCCTGGCTTCTCTCTCTGATTGTGACTTCTGAGTTTTGAGTAAAATAATTTGGTGTATTTTGAAGATGCCTTTGGCTAAAGAATCCCTAACATCCGTTGAGTAAATAATATGCCTATGATGTTGCTATAATACATCTTTTGCACTGAGACCAATGAGCTGTTGCTTTTCTTTTGAATTTATGAGCAGTATTTACATAGTCAACATTAGGCTTTTAATGCATGCAGTTTTCCCACAGTTTGAACTGCTAGTGGATTTGTCTGTGTTTAATATACTAGTGCTTGCCGATAGCGCTGACACAGCAGTGTATAAACAAAAGAGAAAAAGTCCTGAAACACTGGGGACTGCAAAAGTTTTATTTCACCTTTTCCACCAAATTATTTATAAATTAACAACATAAAAATTACTTAGTTTAAACTGCAAATTGTTGCTAATTGTTCAAGACCTAAAATGAATTTGTTCTTACAAATGGAGTTCTATTTTGTCTGCTTTCTCATGCTTAATGAGATACTGTTTTTAGTTAGAAGTCTCACTCAGAATTGCTGGCCTTGGCTGTATAATTATAATCTTTAAACTGACTGCTGAAAACAAGTGGGAATCACAAATTTTAGGAACTGCTTATTTTGTTGCAGAGCAATCATACAAAAATAATTCTAGGACCCTAATCCTAATAGATATATACAAATTTTAAAACCAAAACTTTCCCATTCCTAATTCTCGCTGAGTCATAGACTGAATATGCTTTCCTAAATGTTTTCTAATTCACACTCTTTAGTTTTCTTATTGCCACAGCATATTAATGAAGAGACATAATGTAACATTCCTTATTCCATCTATTGTAGATTCTCCTTTTATTCTTGCAGAGTTGCGGGGGCTGGTGCTTATCTCCACCAGACAAGAGGCGGGGTACACACTGGATTCCCTGTCCCTTGTAGGGCAACACAGAGACTCACAGGACATATATTCACTCATACATAAGGACAACTTAGAGAAATCAAGTAACCTGACAGATGTGTTTCTGGACTGTGTGAGGAAGCTGTGAGAACTCATGCATACACAGACAGAACATTCAAACTCCATGCAGAAACACCTAAGGCTGGGATTCAAACCCAGCCTTAGGTGTTTTTCAAGCAAGTTCTTGTTTACTTGCTTTTAGTATATATATATATATATATTATATATATATTATATATATATATATATATATATATATATATATATATATATATATATATATATATATATATATATACACACACAATACTTGAAGGTATAACTTTGAGCTGCATGTCTTGCTTTTCAAAATAGTTATTCATCACCGGATAAAAAATATGTGCTATTTAGATTGCCTTTGTGCACATAATAAGAAGAATAATACAACGCAGAAAAATGTTTACTAAAAAATATTATTGACAAATACTTAAAATAATATTACTGTATTTAAAACAGTAATTATTTATAGTATGCATGCTCGATTAAATTACATTGATTTTGTTAGTGTTCACATTCACTTCACAAAAAAAAAAAAAAAAAGATGAACAAGACAGCTGATTTAAAACACATACAATGGACATTTTTCAAATCCCCTATGCCTGTGGACAGGTGTTAGAGATGTGGCATGACCGCTGCTTGAGTCAAACCTCATTGCTAATCACCACTTAGTACACTCCATTTACTCATGTGCTACTTTGATATTCTGCTAATGGTGGACATTAGATCAGGTGACAGTGCTCATCCGGCCTTCCCATGAGGCCTCTGACCTTTTTTGTCCCCTACCCAGATTGTTTTTTTACTTCGTCCCCCCTTTCTTCTGTGTTTTAAAGGAAATGGAAAATGGCCTACCAAGTGTCCGTGTGATTAGACTAAAGCTTCTGTGATTTCCCCTGAGAAAGGGCTGGCAGTCCCCAGTATGCTCTCTGGCACAGGGAGCTGTTTCATGGTCCTATCTCCCCAGCTGACAACAAGTCTTAAAAACAGGCAGGCTGGAGCGGGCTGACTGTGAAAACTAGACAGCAAAAGGCTGATTTTAAGGAAATTGAAACACTGAGACAAAAAGCTCAGTGTGAACAAGACTGTCCCGGTAGGTATACACAGAAAATTGCTCACAGTCTTGACTGCTGCAGGTAAAGTCTACTTATGAATTAGTCTGCGTTCTATTGTTGCATATAATAGTATTTTAATGTGTATCTGATGTATCTTACCTAACTAGTTAATGCATGTGGACTTCATCTACATGTAAGTGGGGCAAATTTACATTAAAATGTTTTTTTTTCTTTGACAGTGTCTTTTAATCTAGATTTTATTGGCAACATCAGTGACTGATTTCCAATCACACAATTTTTATGATGCGCTGACCTTACCATGAGGATTTTTGTTTGAGAAACTAAAATTAAAAACAGTGTTAAAAGTATTTTATTGCCAGTCTCTCCTTCCATTTTTCATGTAAACAATACTTTTTGATAGTCACTATGTATGTGTTGCCAGCACTCTTATCTTACAGAAAGAAGGCTCCAGGTGCAAATCCCAGCCTGGGGTCTTTTAGCATGTGGCTTGAATGCTCAGCCTATGCGTGTGTGAGTTCTCTCTAGGTGCTTTGGCTTCCTCTCACAGTCTGAAAGCATGTCACAGCATGGGAGAGCGATGGATAGGTAGATTGTTATTTCTTTAAATAATACCAATTCTAAAACAGTCCTACAAAAAAGCTAATACTTCAGAAGAGATTTGTAAAGGTCTTTAATAAATAAAATAAATAAAATTAAGTGGTCTAGGATGTTCCTTATTTTCTTTTTTATTTCATCCACCTTATTTATCATTTAATATAAAACTTAAGACTGTGCAAATCAAGTTTTGAGTATTTTGGGTGTGTCAGTTTTGATAAAAGATTAAAAAAATAAAAATACATTGGGCAACATGATAAACTACATTTACATTGTATTTAATCCAGAGTGGACTCACCGGCGGCTTTGTGCATGTGTGATTCTATTGCAATGGGGAAGCAGAATGGACTGGGTACTCTCTGTGCTCTACTGCAGGCTGCTGCATGACGCGCTTGCAAACTGTTTCTGATATGGGAGGGGCTCACGGCACCTCTCACTTGCCTGCTGCAACTGCAGTCATTGCTTTCCCATTTTTCCACAATGTTTCCAATAAACCAGAGTATGTGTCTAGATTTATAACCTCCCCAAATATACTTACAATGTTGCAAAAATGGCAACTGTGTTCCAACTTGATGCTGATGCCATTTTTGCTTAATTTTATGCAATGTGCTGGGCATAAAACTGTAGGCAGTCCACTAGACAGTAGACAGTCCACTACGTAATTGTAGATACTTTGAAATAATCCATGATCGGGATGTGATCCCAGATTCCAACCAAGTCTGAAACCATGTGATTTGACCCAATTTCCGATCTTGATCAGGTTGAGACCTCCCTAATTCCCCCTCTTATGTTATTTGGTTTGAGGCAAAAAGTAAATGCACAATAAATAAAAATCAAAACAAGTCAAATGGCTATGTGTGAAGTAAAGAAAGTTGGATTGTCTTATTTAAAATTTAAGAGGGAGGATTTCATCAGACTGCGATCCTTGTTTGGATTGGACAACCATTGCTGAGGCAGTGGAAGGTGTCCAAGGCAAAAACAATTCCTCTGAAAATTCCCGAAGCACCTTTCTTATCTGCTACAGAGCATCACCCAGACACACCATTCCTCCTTCAGCAAATGAGTTTTATCTGTTTGGGAAATAAACACAATCAGGGGCATGTTCTGGCATGAAGCATTTAAAATGTGAAATGTTCCTTCAGTTTATGAGGTGAATCATTTAGAGCATGGAATAAACAGTCTGTTACAGGGGAAGTCTTCCTTTAAAATGGCAACATAGCTTTGATTCTCTTATTGTCTTACCAGTTTTTATCAGTCTTATCAGAAAAAAGCTGTACAGCCTTTTTTATCAGTCTTATCAGACTGATAAAAACTGGTAAGATTGGTTTCTTTGTGCCAGCTGCCAGTCTTAGTTTTTCTTTTTTCTGTATAAACATGTCATAGTGAGCATTGCTTTTACGCAAGAGATTTGATGTCTAAAATACTTTTTTTTTTTTTGTATAACTTTTGTATTTTTTTTGGGGGGGGGGGGAAATGTTGAATCGATTGAAATGTCTGTGAAATGTGAAATGTCTGTTTAAGTTTCACCAAAGAGCTAGGAAATTGATATGCTTTCATCTCACTCAGTTGAAAGCGTGAACCTCTGACCTACTGAATTGGTGAGCATTTTCCAGAACAGGGATGTAATACTTTGTCTGCATTTTAGAAGTGATTTTTCCCTAGATTAATGGTGTGCAAAGCTGTACAGCCTTTTCCCACCCAAAAGTACAAATAAAATCCACCCACTTCACCAGAAGTGACTGCAAATCACTCAAATACATGCATGCATGTGCATGCAAACAAAGGCGGGATATGCATATTGTTGTTGTGCTCACATAGAGAACACAATACAAAGCTGAGCATTTAACAGCATGACAGAAGCTCTCAGGCATCCCTCCCAGCAAAGTGCCAAGGATTTGTTTCCATGTTTCTTGTCTTAACAGAAGTGAGGCAGAGATGGATGAATCACTGTGGGGTTTCGTCTCTGCTCTGTTCATAGATGATAGTGTCAAGTGATCACTGGGCCTTGAATTCAAGTCATCTCCGTTGAGGGGTACTAAAAATAGGTTTTTGAGGCTAACTACTGTTTTTCTCTCCATTTTTCTGTCTTTGCTGCAGAAACTTTGATGGACACTCGGGTGGCCACAGCAGAACTGGGCTGGACGGCATATCCTAACTCTGGGGTAAGAAGGCAGCTGACTACACTTAGCTTATTTGGAGTAAAGGTTTGATATATAACTACCTTTTGTTCAGGGTGAAGTAACTTGATAGTCTGATACGTAACTTAACACCGTGGGCACTCAGATCCACAGGCACAGGAAAATAGGCACAAAAGTAGGTGGGTTGGGGGCATAAACCTAAGTAGTTCCCAATGTAGCTCCCATTAAAGGCATAATTTTCTCTGTGTCCTGGTTTATAATGACTTAATAATATAATGGGTCTATGTAAGCCACAGCACACAGTACCTAAGTCCCTGTTAATGGAAGCTGGGGGATACTGTTGCCATAATGATACTGTAATGATACATTTATGCAGTGGAGTGGAGGTATTAGAGTGAAACTGGGAGGAGGAGCTTTGACGATGGATATGCTCTGGGGTTTAAAGATTTAAATTGAACTTTTTTTTTTCAAAATTTAAGTATTTTAGTTGATGTGAATGGACTAAAGATGACTGAAAAAGGGAAACATACCCAGAATGAAAACAGTATTCATTTTTTTGGTTTGTTTTTATTAACTAAATCAACGGTTAAACAGACTGCTGAACTATTACACTAATGGACCTTAAGAGACTTTTTAAACCCAGTTTTCTCTAATGCAATTCAAAACCCCAATGAAAAGCTCCGTGGCCCAACATTGGTTTAAATTACAGGAACTATTCAGGATAGACAATGACTGTTTCCTGCATTTTCTGGTTCTTTGGGTCTTTATGAAGCATTTTATATCCGTGTAAAGAGACCCTTTATTGGTGCTAAAGCAGATGAACAGAGCTTTGACTTTGTTTAAAGGCTGACTACTGTGGCTGCCCAGATTTTTAGCATTATTGTTTGTGTCCTCAAGGAGTACTAATACAACTTGATTCAGAAAATAACAATGCATGTGTGTGTAGCTTTACGTTTATGTGGGCAGTGACCCCTGACACATCTCATAGCTATAATTATGCAGAGTGTCAGCTTTTATTTTTATTATTCAAGGGATCTTGAGCCTGACTCTTTCATTAATTTTTTGCATTTAATTAGGAACCACTCTTTTTATGGAAGATAACTTAACTTTGTAATTTAGTGTTTTTTGCTATGTAAAGCACTTGTATGATTGTTGAACTATTACATGCTGCTGCTTATTGTTGTTTACAATTAAGAGAGATATCATAATTGTGACTGTGTGCTAAGCTTTTGCAAATGTTTTTTGTTATTATTATTTTATTTTATTAATCATTTTGTTGGCTCCAGTTACAAGGCCTCATCACTTTCAGCTCACATGTAATGAAAGAACACAAATGTTGCCATTGATTTTTGTAGTACTGCCATGGTTAAATACCTTATATCCAGATGAGTCTTTACTGACACCTACTGAGCACAGGCCTTTTTCTCTGAAGTCTGTTCAGTTCACCAAGCTTCCAGGCACACCGAGCCTTTTGTCTTTTTTGAGCACAGGTTTTCTTTAAGCTGTTGCAAAGGTTAAGACCTGCTGTAGGGAGAATACACTTGTGCCGCTTCAAAAGCAGAAGAGTCTGAGAATAGCACAGTCCTTTTCTGTGCAGCTTAGTGTAAGTTTGCAAAGTACTGCATGATCATGCACAAGTTAGTTGGGATGTTGAACTCAAATATACAGTTGCACTCGTAAATGTACTAACAGTCATTACAAGCATAAAATTTGTGTTAATTTAGAGTAAGAGTAACACTGACTGCAGCAGTGGCTATGGAGCATATGATAATGAAGGACAACTGGCTCCATATTCTTAAACTTCACCTCAGAACAACTGCTGGATGTAATATTCAAACATGAATATGAGGCAAAGCCAGGTGTAATTTTGTTGCAGCTGGTGAACCTTGCAAATGCATTTCATACACAAACTAACATACCAAATTAAATATATAATCACTGTGTATGCATGTCTTTGTATGTCTCAGTTTACTATAATTTATTCTTTACGTTTTCCTGTAAGAGTTTGTAGGAAGTGTTGTAGTCAGTCCATTTTTGTTGCACAGAGCTGAAGGTAGTTTTGAAGGACCACAGATGTGGTGTGATTAATTCCAGATGTGAAAACAGGAGGACATCAGGGTTAGCTGTGCAAATGTATATAATGGGCTGGCAATATGCAATTGCACTCTTATGTGTTAGCATCTGCAGAAAAGGCAGATAGCCCCAGGGGCAGAAACACATGTGCTCAAACAACAATAATATTATGTGCCTTTATTATAAGCATTTCTGTTTCATTTTTCCTACTGTTTTGTTTCTATGGCATGAACTATTTCCCGCTCTGTGGGGGCTTCACTCTCCTTTGTCCTTTACTTTTCTTTCCGTCTCACCTTTATAGTAAAATGTCCACCCTTTCTTGCTTTTCTGTCACGCTGCTTCTCACCCTCTGCCATTCGCTTAGCTGTATGATTAATAAAATATGGAGTCTCAGAATGGAAAATGTCCTCTGACCTTGTTGTGCAACCACATGACAAAGGAGACATGAATGGCTTGCACTCACAGCGGCTTCCTAAGAGTGCTTTTCCTCACAGTAAATGAGACTTTTCTGAGGTTTTCAGTCTTGTTTGTGTCTAGTTTTGTTGGAATTATAAAGCTTATAATTCTTGCAAGGTTAATTGTTTAAAAGAAACATGTCAAGAAAAATGGATTCACATCAAAAACCTGTTTTTATGGTGCTGTTACAGAAAAAGATTTTTTATTAATTATTTATTTTAAAAAATCTAGTTGAAAGACATTAAAATGTGAGACTTTGTATTGTCTTACTTGTTAGGGAAATAAATATATTATTAATGTCTGTTTCAACACCTTCTTGTATAAATTCTTAAACTTTATTTATGTAACCCACTTTCATTATTAATATTCCCTTACATCTTCAAACATTTTATCAAGCTTTAGTCCCAGACTTCAATGTATGTGATTTATTGACAAAGCAACACCAAATTCAGCTACATGAATGAGATCTAAATTATCCTATTACAACTATCAAGATATAATTATTTTCTCTAATCTTTCTTGTGCACCCATTACACACACTTGCTTTATTAGTTTTTTTTAATAATTTATTTTTTTTTTTCACAATTTTGTTAAATCCCATTTAAAAAAACAATGTCTGATTTTCATTGGTCAGTTTCTATTTAGTTTTACTTTAGTGAATTTTAGATTACTTCAGTGATAATCGTTATAGATTTTTCTGTCTTATTTAAAATAAGACAGAAAAATGTCTTATTTATGTCTATTAAGACAGAAATTAGAATACTTCAAAATGACACTCTAGTTTGCATTGGTCAATCACATTAGATCTTTATGAAATTATTTAAAGCTCGTGATAAAACTGCAAACATGATAAAAATGAGAAGAAGTTCAAGAGATGTGAATGCTTTTGCAGGGTGCTGTAAATCAAGTCAAGTGATGAGAGTTGAAGCATTTTGTAAATTCTCCTACACCTCAGATGTCATGTTTACACTAAACTGCTACAGGCTTCACTACCCAGCTGAGTGACCTGACAGTGAATGAGGCTTCGAGACCCAGTAAAAGACTTAACAATATACAGAACATCCAATTTGTAAGTTCCACTGTTGAAATCTCAATAAGATTATCTGAAGATATCTGAAGCTTTTATTTAAGTCACCGTCAGCATTTGAGCTCTCCAAGAAACCCCAGACTATAATCTGGGGTTTCAGCTCCTATTTAATTTTATTTTATTTGCAAAAATAAAATTAAAAGCTTTATAATTTTAGTCTGCTATAACTTTAAAATGTTGTTGCAGACATTTAAAATGCAGGGTAGCAACTGTTAAAAGTTAAGCTATTGAAATTAGTTTTTATAATTGAACTCGTTTTAGAAATCTGAACTTAAGAGAAATGCAATGATACATTTTAGAGATTTAATACTAATTCATTCCATCTACTTCTTTAGGCTTATACCATATTTTCATGTCATTTATTTATTTTTGTTTTCAATAATTATTTATAATAATTATTATAATATTATTATTATTTTTAAAATAATCAGTTTTCCCAGGCTAGGAGAGCAAAGATTATCACTGATCCCCATATCCACATCCCTGTGCTGTAAGCTTTTTGCAGATGCCATTGCGGTGGGAGAGGGGGTTGTTAAACAGCCTCGTAACTTAGCTCGATGAAGGTGGCAATTGAAGTTCCTCTCATAAGTCACTGTTAGATAATATTTGTCAGCACTGATACAGAACATGGTAAGAAGTGGCAAAACAAATCAGATTACTGAAAAATTGAATACAAGGATGCTTGGGATTTTAGCTTATCCTACTTTTGTTATCTAATTTCCTGCTTGAGTTTTCACCATAATCTTGTTGTCGTGTGTGCAAAACATAAACACAGACACTTTGCTGAAAGGACAATAAGAAAGATGACACGTCGAGGTGATACAGTACTACCATCCAGGGAGGAAATTTTATAGTGTAGAAAATGGATGCAAACTGGAGGAGACAGAGGAAATTCACATTTTTTTTAACCACAAAACATCTGCTTTATACATGTGATTCTGATTCAGAAGGATAACTGTCCCATCCTTTATTTTCTTCTCTAATAACAATATAAAAGAAAAATAAATGAATGACAAAGTCTGTATTTGTTTTTTTAAGTTTTTCCTTTTTTTAAGTTCTAACTAATTTGATAAAGTTTAGTCAGAAAGGGTGAACAGCTCCGAGTGAATAAATTTCACTCGGAGGGGGTTGATGAGACAGAGGGAGAAAAGAGAGAGGAAACAGTATGGAGTAAGAAGCAAAATCCAAGAAACAGGAAACAGACATTGGAGGAAATTTCAAGGTGTGGAAACATTTAGAGAAAGGTTGCAAAAATGCAAAAGAAGAGGTTATAAGACCAAGCCAATTTAAAGGAAACCCTAAAATACAGGTGTCTAGACAGCAACATACAGTGATGTCAGTGTGGAGGAAAGCTTGCGCTAACTGTTCTGACTCTGGTAGGTCACAGAGCTGAGATGAGAGCCTTTGGGGCAGGAGCTTTCGAAGGTTAAGCAGTCAGAGGGTGGCAATGACAGTGAAACCGCAAGCAGTGCTGTTTAGCAGAGAGAAATGCAGCAGGTTACTTGAATTATAGACAGTTTGGAGGGCAAATAAAAGGAAGAAGATGATTTTGGGGTATTGGACACTTAGGCATGACAAACAAATGTAAACTATTTGGTCAGATACAAAAAACATAGCAGAGGTTATTTAACTGTTATACCATAACGTTTAATTTTTGTAAGTACCTGCTAAGCTGGATTACCTTATACCGCTCCCATGGCAAATTATGAAACTACTTAATTATAAACAACCAGCTTAACATTTTTCTGCATGTATTTATTAAATAACAGTTATATAACCACTGCCTTTATTAAACACCCTCTTAGAACAAGCATTGACGGCTTGCAATCAGCGTAGGCTGTAATTAGTCTATGTTTAGATCATCTTGTTTGCTCCGAATGATCAGGCCATTTTTATTGTCAGACTGCCATTTTTTGTATTTTCCGCAAAGGAAGCCCATATATAGATGACTTTTAACAGGTTAATAATGAGCAGGTGAAATGTCTCAAAAACACTTTGGGTGATTGCTTGAAAGTCACACCCTTGAATGCAAATGCCATCTTTTAGGAATGTATTCCAAGAAATCTATCACAACTAGCAGCGTATGGGTAAAATAAAAGTATAGATGCATATACTTGCTATGCCTTTGAAAAAAGCAGATAGGAGGCAATAACTATAGTACCTATAAAGTAGTATTCATGGCATTGGCTAACATTTTAATTGTAAAATAAAATGAATTGGTCAATTTAGTAAAAGTAGTCATCGAAACTTATTTATTTGGCAGGAGTGCACTGAGAAATAATTTTAAGTACTTCCACTTGTGTTTTCACATGTGGGCTTGTCTGTCCTCAGACACAAATTCTGTAAGTGTTGTCATTGATTTTCACCTGCATATGCTTTTAGAGGAGATGCATTAGTGGGTGTGTCCTGCCTATCTGCCCCCACTGTGGCCCATGCTTCCCCAGAGCTACTGTGGACCCAAGCAGGACAAGTGTCACTCAGCAGCTGAACCCTGCTAAAGAGCATGGACAAATCCATAACACCCATCTTACCATCTGCTGGTCAAACTCAATATGCCTCAATTATTCATACCGTGAAAGACAGGGACTCTAGGGGGCGGAAAGGAATGCAGAAGAATAATGTAAACTGAGGAAAATGAAAACGTGTAGAAGACAGCGTGACAAGAAGAAGGAGCTGATTGATTGGAAATCTAATAAATCAGAAACAGCTGGAGAAAAAAGAAATACATGACACCATGGCAGCCTTAATGGGATTTAAAAAATGTGTAGTTGAACTGCAGATCTTCATTTCACTTATTTTGAAAGTGTTCTTTCAAAATAACTTGAAATAACACTTTAAGCAAATGTAAAAATTAAAGCCATCCGCCTAGGATTGTTACTGAAGTAAAATCTGTCATCTATCTTGACTGTCAACACTGATTGTGTTAGCCTTTAGTCTTCTTTCAAATGATTGAATCTGCTGTACTGATTTTAAAGACAAGTAAGGCTTCTGACTTATTCTATGTAAGTATGGGTTTTAAGTGATCATTTGATAGTGTTTTTTTTTTTCTGATTCGCTGTTGTACATCTGCTATATGAGCAGTGGCTCAAAGTAGAAAAAAAAAATACCATAGGCAAGAGTAAATTGAGGAAAATGCAAACGAGAAAATGGAGAGTGAGCGTAAAGAAGGGACTGATTTAATGTAGGTAATAAGGGTCAAAAATGAAACATGGGTAACAAAGAGACAAAGAAGGACTGAGAGGAAGCTAGAGCCCAGGATGGGAGTGAACTCTGAACTTGTGGAGAATGAGCTGAAATGCAATGAGAGGAGATAAATGACAGTGAGTCATAGTGGCGCGGCTTGCAGAGATCAGGTAAGAAGAGGGATTTCAGGATGTGCATGCAGACCTCAATGCATGCAAAAATGCATGTTCTCTGATGGTAGCTTCTCACATGAATGTGAATTAGTTTAACCAGACATTAAACTTTTTTCAAAATCTTCAGAGATGAATCACATTTGGAATGAAAGAAGGTCCGTGCATCTTTGTTCTGATAGCGACACAGATATCAGATTGGTGTAGCAATGGGGGACCTGTTTTCTTCTACCTCCTTGATATGCATGTGTGATTGAGGAGCATAGCCAGACAGCTGAATTTGATCTGAACTCATACTCAGACACATTTACGCAGCGTGACTATTAGAATGTTATGACAACAAATCCCTGATGTGGGTTCTTTTTCCTCTGCATGGTTGTGTTCACTTCAACTTGTATTCTTTCTGTTTTTCATTGCAAAAAGTAGATTGGTCTGGGTGAGGTATGCAGATACTGAATCTGTGGCAATGTTGCATTCCTAATTTTTTATACCAGCTGCATCCTCCTCATATTAAAAATAAAAATCATTAGATTTTTTTTTTTTTGAGTGGGTTTCATAGCTTTAGATTCATGTTTCCACTCTGCAGCGCTCTCCCAGAGACCATCATAAGAAATTTCATGTTTCTTACTAACCAGTTCCTATGATGACTTGCATACGAAATAGCAGATTACACCCTTCACACAAGATTACATCCTACACATTAAACATACACATATTTTAAGGTGTGTTGAGGTTAGATTAAATCTGAAAGTCAGTCCATAAATGACATTTATACCGATTAAAGAAAAAAGCTGTCTTAACCAGTTCCTCTGTCAAAAAATAAATATTTCAATTGTTATTTATGAATTGCCTTTTATTTTTGGATTGTCTTTGGCTGATATATTAAAACAATAGCACATATATATTACCTTATTTCTCGCTGTCAAGTCGCAGTTTAATTGTATACAATCACGTTTCCATAGAAAAGTTGTATTTGCAGAAAATACTTGCTCCTTTTGCTTTTTCTCTGACCTCACTTTTAACCACTTAATTTATACTCAAAACAAATCTCTTCTCCTGCAGAACCAACTTCTCTTTAAATAAATGTTATTTTTAGCCCAAACCATTAGCACTAATTTGTGTTACATAACGCACTGGATATCCAACCGACTGATTACTGATAAGGACAGGTTGAATCCAGTCACCATTCAATTTTACTGTGCATTCCAAGATTTGTATCATTATTACTCCAGATATTGTTTCTTACATAACATTCATCATACTTATGTTTTTACAGACAAAAATGGAATATGCTTACTGCAGACCTTATCAAACTCATTATATTTTTTTTCCCAGTTTTTGCTGCTTTTCATTTTCCCTTTTTAAAATGAAATATCCAAAGGAACATATGGCTGCTTCTATTATTGATTTCCTTCCTGCATGATACCCATTTCTTATTTGACACTGGAGAATTATCTTGGATGGGTGGAGATAAAAGAGCATTTTTTTTTGTCAAGAAGTAAATAAAAGAACAAAGTGATAGCTTTGGCAAAAAATAATCTCATCTTAATTTGGTATGAATTTGGAGGAGTATGTGGGAGTAGCTCTGTGATGTCTTTGGCTTCTTTCCACAGGAGTAATTGTGTGTCTGCCATTGTGCCCACTGGAGCTGCATTTTTAGATGCCCTCTGTAGTTGGCTCAAATAGAAGTAAACCTTTCATTCTTGCTTAATCTTCCCCCACACAGACTTTTTTTTTTTTTTTTTTCGGTTGAGGTATATTCATTAATCTGTCCTAATTATGTTGTATTTAAATCAATAATTAAATTTAATTTGTTTGTGTCTCTGTTTCCACATCAAACATCTTTGTTTGCACTCCACCACCCACTTGTGTCTGAATTCTGCTTGTAGTGATAATTAAATAATTAAATCTCCAATTTACTTCCTTCAGTCTGCAATTTTAGTGAAAACAGAATGCAAGCCAGTCTTTGAGGATTGTGATTATTAACTGTTTTCTCAAATCAAATCAAATCATTCAATGTCATTGAAATAGGTGGGCTTTAAAGAAGGCTGCTTTCAAGAAGATGGGTCAAGTGCAATGATTAATAATCTTATCAAACTTGGGTGGCGTAAGAGTGTGTCAGTTGCTGTTTTTTTTTACAATTTCAGTGTTTTTTTGCTGTCAGGTAATTGAGCAAAAATATTTGCCTTAAAGTAAAAACACAACTGTGCATCTTTTACAGTATATACACATTTGGATCTTGATAAAAACAAAAAAAACATGCACACAAAATGATTTGCAGTGCTTTTCTTTAAGTCTCAATATAAAGTCAGCCTTCTTTAAACATGTTAATGATATTTTGGGTGTGATCAGGGAGGGAGAGCTTTCATAAGACTCATTTTTCTGCATCCAGCCAGATGGGCAGAACTCTACTTGGGCTCCGACAAACTGTGTGACTGTAATTATAGAGTGGCTTGGATCTGGCAGGACCTGGAGTGTTTCAGACATCACCATTTCCTCCCCATCCATCACATTCAGCCAGGCGTAACTAGGTCTCAGATGCCCCGCAAAATAATCATTCCCATGCAACAGCCCTGACAGCAGCATTCATTCAATAACACAGCTGATCAGAAATGATAATAGCAATCATGCCACTGCATATTTTAGAAGCTGCAGTCTGGCTTTGTGTGAGTGCGTGTGTGCATGTGTAAGTGAATTTATGAGAGACTATGTGCATGGATCTCAAAAGTTTTTGAGGGAAGCTGAGGGAATGAAGCGCCGGTCACTGTACGAAAGTGGACCGGATATTGTTTTATGTAACATCGACTTCAGGGAAGAGACCTGAAGGTTGAAATGCAAATATTCTCATAAGTCACAGAGATTTAAACCAGCCTTTATAGAAAAGACAGCGATCTGGCTTTTGATTACTGTCAGCAGAGAGCTTTGGAAAAACTGAGAAGCAGGGGCAAAAAGAGTTCAATTCTTATCTCTTTTCATGTCCACCTTTAATCCCCTGTCCTTCCAAGACCTTGTCCTTATGAATTTTAAGTGTGTGTGTCACTTTTTCCATCTTTCTTTTTCCTATCAAAAGAGCACTCCTAAAATGAGGTTTTATTCATGCCTAATTATTTTAAAAATATTCTGTAGAAGTACTTTCTCCCTGCATCAACCCAATGTTAGGTTGTCATGAATATTAAATACCCTCATTGTTAAGATGTCCATCCCAAGAAAGTAAAATGAAAAACATTCTTGGACAAGTCTCCACCCCCATTTTAGTTTTACTCTGATGGATGAAGAAGGGACAGTTATTTTATTTTTTTATTTAAAGAATTGAAGCATTTAAGGCACACAACAAAAAGGGAGCATCAATCAGAGAAGCAATTAATCCGATGTCATTCTGGAAGAACTTTAGAGATCCACAATTGAGACAGAAGAATATATTGTGGGGACAACGATAAATCATGCACTCCACACAAAACTATATTTTATGGAAGGGATTCTAAAATAAAGTCTTTGTTGAAAGAAAGTCAAAAATGCCCTTTTGTGATGTAGCCACAAGCCATCCTGTGGAAGCAGCAAACATATGACCAAAATTTAATTCAGTAGCAAACAAGCAAAGCAATGACATTAAGATAAAAATACTAAAAACACAGTCTCCACATAATTGTTGTAACCAGCATTATGCTTAAGTAACACTTCTTGTCAGTAGGGACAGGGAAGCTGAAACTAAATCCAGGACAAAGGCTCACAAATGGTGCAGAGTTTCAACTTGTAGCAAGACAACTGCCTTAAACATAGAGCCAGAGCTAAAACTGAACATGATAGCTCCAAGCAGATGTATGTTAGAATGACAGAGCGATAATCAAGACCCAAATCCCCCTTTGCTTCCAGAAAGTTGATGTTGATAGATGCCCTTGAGTAGCTTGACTGAGTCTGAGTTGTTTTATGAGATATCTAGGTGAAATAAATAAATGAATAAATGAATAAAAATCTGCAACTAGTAAAGACATACAACAGAGGGCCTGCAGAGGTTATTACAGTGAAATATGACTTTATAAAGAATTTACTCAGTTAACTATAAAGGCTTAATTTCCAAATCATTTGAAGAGCTACGCAGTCTTGTCATTCCACTTCATAATCATGCGGTATTTTGTGTTGATCTATCACATATTAAGGTTGAAAAAATACACTGAAGATTGTGGACGAACCATTGCAAAATATGAAAAAGTTTGAGCCGTGTGGGTGTTTTTGCAAAGCACTGAGTCCAGGTATTCTGTAGTGAGCATGTTGAAAAGAAAAATCTTGCCTTGCATTTATATTCTTTTGAAGCCTGAGGTCAAAGTTGTAAACTGCATCAGGGAACATAGTCGGTGCAGCGGTTGGTCATTTTTGACTACTCAATACATCTCTTTTTATAAGGCCTGCTGTAAAAGCACATCATCACACTGGCACAGTTGCCTGGCCATTCAACAAACATTTTCCAGACACTCTTGTACTATTTAGAATGGCATTCACAGACCTTTCTCGGCAGAAGCGCTTTAAATGTGGAAGCACTCTGAGTTGCTCATTGCCCATCTGTGTTCAGTTTGCCTGAGCATGTAGCTGAATTAACTGGCGCTGACGGATTTGAAAAGCAGTCCTGGACTGCGACTCCACTGAGCTTCAGATAGCAGACAGGAGGTTAAAGATCAGCCAAGTAGATGCTTCGCTATTCAGGCTTCCCTGTCGAGTGAATTAGCTGAGACTGAATGATGAGCTGAAAGTTGTCTGGCCCTGTCTATATGTTTGTATATTTAAGGTACAAACAGACAAACCTTAACTGTGTATGTTGACTGACTTTATCACTGAAGATAATTAATAATTAAAGGTATGCTTAAAATGTTACTTAAAAAATGTCTTCAAACAAATAGAGCGAGATGTATTCTCACAAACAAAACAGTTTGGCTTATAATGAAGACTATAATTGAACACACATAACTTAAAAAAGTATTTGCCCTGGTTTCACATTTCTTTAGTTCTGATTTTTTTTTCTCACACCTACAAGTTGCAGATTGTTCAACAAATTCCAATACAACCTGAATCAATACAGAAAGCAGTTTACAAATGTCATAGTATATCAAGGGAAAAAGGACTATCAAAACCAACCTGTCACTAAGTAAAAAGGAATTTCCTCCTTAGCCTGTTTGCAGTTCTGTTTGCAGCAATAACAGTCATTAAGTGTGTAATACCTGGCAACAGTGTGACTGAAGTCTGGAGTTGACTTGTCCAATCCCAAGCTTTCACTTTGTTGCATTTCTTTTATTATTATTATTATTATTATTATTATTATTATTATTATTATTATTATTATTGAATATTTGTTTTTTATGGCCATTAAAATTGGCCATCAAAATGCCCTTTTGTGGGACAGTAGATTTACTGGTGTCCTTTAGATCTGAGAAACCCAGTTAAGCTGATGACAAGCTGATAGTTGGATATTCTCCTTCAGGTTGTTCTATTAGCAGAATTTAACTTTGTGTCAGGTACATTAGGTAATCAAGATCCGCCTGAAAGCAGAAACTATGTCATTACATCACCACATTGTATGACATTAAAACAAACTCCCAAGGCTGATGCTTCAAACGTGCTCAAATAGCTAAATTGTAGTGTATTCCACAATTTTTCCAAAAGGGATTTTACTTTTATTGTCAGCCATTGCAAAATAGTTTTGGAATATTCATTTTAAACATGAATTTCCCAGTTTCTTTTTATTATTATTATTATTATTATTATTATTATTATTATTATTATTATTATTATTATTATTATTATTATTATTATTATTATTATTTTGCTATTGTTTGTTTTTTAAGCAGATGGTTCTATAATTTTGAAAACATAGTGTAATTGACCATATTTAAATTAATAGGTAAAGCAATCTATAAAAATCAAATGCGTCAAAGAAATACACCCTAATACATACATTGTAATCCAAGCTATCCTTTGTTAAATCTAATTTCAGGTGTCCAAAAGTAATGATTTTGTCCTGTTTCTGCCATTGCCTTTCCAACTGATTCATTTTTTCATAGGTGTTATGCGCATGTTCCCTTTTCTGAACGGTCAGTTCGCCCAGCTGTGACTGTGAATATGCTTGTCTTAAGCTCATCATCGAATGATGCAGTCTTTCGGAGCTACAATCCAGCATGTCAAGCAGTTCTGTGTTATTTTAGTTATTAATGGTAATGGAAATGTATCCTTTTAATGAGTGTTTTTGTGAATATAGCCAGTGATCTCAGGCTGTGGGGAGGGTAACACACTCCTGAAAATGCATGGCCAAATTTTTCTTTTTTTTTTTTTTTTTTTTTTTGACTGTCTCCTGCATTACTCCACCCTCCCTTCTCCAGCTCAGCTAGCTGTCACCGGTCATTAACACAACATTAAGTGCTCTGTGAATTCATAGCTCCTGCAACTCCTTGCTACTTAATGCCTATAAAAGAGTGCTGCTATAATGACACACATACACAGACACAGAAGGCTCACATTTAACTACCAGGGGCAGAGCAAAGGTGTCTCCTGCGCATCTGTTAAATCAGAGCTATTAGAGCGAAGTCAGTGATTACTTTCACTGGGCTTACAAAATGAGCATTTTGCAAAGAATGGCTGTTAGTGTTTGCCAGGTGTTTCATCAGCAAAACTGTTTGCAGTTCAGTTTCAATATTGATGGTAAAGTACAGTAAATGTTGTGTGTATTTGGACTTGTCCACACTAACAAATTGTTGTTTTCTTCACTGGTAATTGTCCACCTACAATCTCAATTCTTTGGCAAAAGAATATCCTCTATTAAAACTTTCTGAGCTGAAGAGTTTCTGCTTCTCGTGTGAAATAATGATGTAAGGTGCCTGTGCACAAATTTATCCACATCTCCACTAACAAATCTCCTTAGGCAAGTTGGAAAAAAAAATCAATGGTTTTTGTTGCCTCACGCAACCTTCTTAAAAAATTTGGCTGAACGTCTGACTACTGTTAATCTTTCAATCAGATAGTAGAGTTCTCTGACCAAGCAGATGATTCCTTGGCACAGTACCAAACACTGGACTTCTCAGAGATATACCAAAAATCCAGACTCTGTTACTTTTTGATATTTTTACTTTGTAAGCCCCATGTTCTTCTGATTTGTCTCATTCAACTGTAATAAAAATATACCAACTTCTCAACATTTTCCACAAGCTGATACATTAAAAGTTTTGTGACTCAGTATTTTTTTAATTATTATTTTATTGTATATCATATAGGCGAAAATAGCTCCAAGATGTGAGTCTACAAGTTGATTTCTTCCTTGCCTCTTTCCTTGTTGTCCTTTCCTATAAATTATCATTACTTTTTCCTTTAGAAACATGTTGATACAGGCTACATAAATCTATTCTGTATTCTTTAATGCATAGTCTAAACATATTCAGTTTCAGCCTTGAGCTGTTTTATTCTCAAATTTTTAAAGGAAAAAAAAAATAGACGCAATGATCAGAGAATTCCATTACCTTTAAGGTGACAGATGATGATGCCCTCTCTTTTCAGGGGTCAAAGAAATGTCAGATAGAGACATTTGAGTTGAATAATGTAAAGGACTGGAGGAAAAAGCAATAAAAGAGAAATTTCTTGGTGTGACAAGGACATGCTCTTTGGCAGACTGTCCCTGTGTTCTAAATGCATGCGACGAGGATTCTTTAATGGTGAGGAAATTACATAGACACTGAAGAACACAGAAAAATGTCGATACCCTCAGTAATCAAATGTTTTGGACCTACACAAGCAGAAATGTGGCAGGTACCCTCAAGCTCTCTGTAGCAAAACAAGAGCCAGCAAATCAATATGTTGTCGGTAAACTATCAAATTACAAACACCAATCTCTTCGAGCACACTGGTGTAAACAGCGTAGAAATGCAAACCGCTAAAGGGATGAGGCGAAAGTGTGTCACAGAGTCTGTTATCTGCTAAATAACCAGGGTTCCTGTAATAGTTTGACTTGTGTTTGACACAGTGGTGACACTGAATATCTACTGAGTAGGAAATAAAAAAAATGTATTTCATTATTATGTGAGCCAATGAATTTCTGGACAGATTGTGGATGGGCATTATTGAAGACGCCGCAGGCCCCTTTCTGGCGTGAAATATGGTGGTCATTTGGCTAGACGAGAGGCGGTGAGGACCCCCTCCTAGACCAGAGCAGACGGGTGCAGAGGAGCCTAGGGCCGGCTGTATTAATGAACAGGCAGTGCTGAAAGGGACAGGTTCCTGTAATGCTGATGAATGGTCATTACAGAGCAGAGATGGGAGAAGAGAGCGGAAGAGGGGGGAGAAGAGCGAATTGAAGTGGGCACTGAGGGAGCTGCGTTGAGGAAAAAAGGCTTTAATTTGCACCTCAGATTTCTGTAAACTCATTTATCATGTCAGCAGTTTCACTGTTCATCATGTATCTTCCCACTCCACCCTGTACATGCCCTCACTTGGTTTGAACCTTCCTGTTTTCCTCTGAATATGTTCCTTGCAACAAATAGTTCCATCATCTATATTAAAATCAGATGGTACACATCCATCCCGTTCCAGTCATTTCACATCATTTTATAGAGTAATCGAGCAGAATTTTGGATCTTGACTGGTTTTTAGGGCTACATGCAGAGAGCCGATATTTCTCCTCTGCTCTATTGAGCCTGATTGAGCAGGTGGGGCTTTAAAGGTCAGAGCAAGGAGGAAGCACCAGGAGATGTATGCACACAGGAAACATGGACTGACTAGAGGTCCACTCCTTCCACTCTAGATCTCATTAACTTCTCTCCTACAGGTAATTGTATCTTTGGCTTGAGAATTTTTTAAGAAACAGTTCTTTTAACCAAGCTGCTATATGTTAGCAGGGTTTAAAGAATATATATTTTTTAAGGAGGATATATAACATAAGAAAAGTCTCAAAAAGTGTTGCATAGATAATTTCTACATTTTAGAGGTTCTATTAATGAGGATATTAGTGATTACTGAACATTAAATTCTCATAAGTGTTTATTGTTAAATTTGTTGCTGATTTAGACAAGCAACATCCATGTAACTATGCAGAAGAGAGTCTGCTGAGTTACACTGATGAGCTACAACTCATCACTCTACTGAATAAGTCAGTGATCACCAGGAATGGAACAAGTCTTTGGATTTTTTTGTGCCACTTTTGCAATGACATTGAAGATAGAACATCCTTGTCCTTTTCTAAACTATCCCAGTGGATTCAGGAGTTGAGAGAGACACCTACAAAAGCCCATTAATGTACCAATGTTGATGTCATTGGACAGTCTGTCATAAAAGATCAAAATGTTTACTTCCCTAATGGCAATCTTAGATATTGTATATGTGGCGAACAGAAAAGTTGCAGCTGATAAGGCAGGTTGATACAAGCAGCACTATCTGCTCAAATACTTTTGTAAAGTGACACAAACATATTTTAATTGAGAAAGTGGCAATTTTTTTTAATGATCTCTTATGAAAGTGCATATATAACAGTCTGTTATTTTAGCTGATTTTTGTTGTCTGAAACATCTATCCCCAGATACAGCACACCAACTGATAATGTCCAAACTTCACTGCTATCGCTCTCAAACAAAAGATTTGAAAGTATGATTGCTCCTGGTTGTGTCTATCTGCCTGAGTTGTGACTTATCAATCTGTAAAAAGCTTAGATCACTCAGAATTAAGGGTTTGGATTTATTTATATTTTTTGTTTACTTTTCAGTTGTGTAAAGGCATTGAAGATTATATGTTCCTGTACTTTTCGAGACAAGATAATATTCAAAAACCTACAAAAGCTGGAAAGCAGTTTATTGCTAAGCTTTTTATGTTTAATATTTGCAACCGTGACCTTGTATTCTACGGAGACAGTTTCACTTTTTGTTGTCTCACAAGACAGATCTACCAACCTGTTTGTAAAAGTCGAGTATGCCTGTGTGTTTTCATCCGACACATTTATTTTAAAAGTTCAAGCAGTAAATCTCCATTTAGAACAATTGGATCACAATTGATCTTTGTACCAGTGTCCAATTACTGTATTAGTAAATTTTTCTAAACACAAGCTCTTAAGAAAAGCTTCTTTGTGTTTGCCATTTCCCCTCCCAGTTCTCAGTGATTCCAACCAAATATTAATGCTGTATTTCCATCTTGATTTGGTGCACTGAATTAACTCCCTGAGGCCCTTTTGATGATTCTGATGCTCATCCAACACACTTTCTGGGTCACACCTGCAAGAAATGGCCTACAGCATATCTCAGCTCTGTCTGCACACGCAGTGACTCTCCAACGCTTGGCTGCCATGTTTACTGTCTCTGTCTAATTGTAATTCAGCAGTGCATAATCTGAAATTTGTTACACACTGTAGTTTTAATGCATCAACTCAGTGCCCAGTATCACTTAGCATAGATTGCACATAGCAGTGCAACCACGGTAATTACTCAGTTATTGCTGATGCAACATATTCTACAGCTGTGAGCACATTTAGAGAACAAGACGAGGAAGTGGCACTTTTCTGTAACCACACTCAGACAGTTGTTTATTGTTCCACGGAAAGGAGACATTCACGTATCCTCAAAGGATGAATAAGCCTCTTCACTCAGTGGGCCAAAGCATTTTTGTTAATGTAGCCAGAAAATTCATATTTAATGCCTTGGGTGAAGGGAGTGATATGTGCAAAAACTCTCTGCAGCTTAGCTAATATTAACAGAAATAATTTGGGAAAAAGAAAACATCACAGCTCTGTCATAAATGATTACTAATCTGCCATGTACAATTCTCTCTCTCTTTCTCTTTCTGTAGTGGGAGGAAGTGAGTGGCTACGATGAAAACCTTAACACCATAAGGACCTACCAAGTGTGCAATGTCTTTGAGCCCAGCCAGAACAACTGGCTCCTCACAACCTTCATCGATCGACGTGGAGCGCAGCGGATCTATGTGGAGATACGATTCACAGTGCGCGACTGCAGCTCCATTCCAAATGTCCCCGGGTCCTGCAAGGAGACGTTTAATCTGTACTACTATGAAACTGATTCTGTCATTGCCACCAAAGGAACAGCTTTCTGGATGGAGGCCCCCTACCTCAAGGTGGACACCATAGCTGCAGATGAAAGCTTTTCTCAGGTGGACTTTGGCGGGCGCCTAATGAAAGTCAACACAGAGGTGCGCAGCTTTGGCCCACTGTCGAAAAACGGCTTCTACTTGGCCTTTCAGGACTACGGTGCCTGTATGTCTCTGCTGTCAGTCAGGGTGTTTTTTAAGAAGTGCCCGAGTGTGGTCCAAAACTTTGCAATCTTTCCAGAGACCATGACAGGGGCAGAAAGCACCTCCTTGGTCATTGCCAGAGGAATCTGCATCCCAAACTCAGAGGAAGTAGATGTCCCGATAAAGCTCTACTGTAACGGAGATGGAGAGTGGATGGTGCCTATTGGTAGCTGCACATGCAAGGCTGGGTTTGAACCTGACAATGGAAATGTTTGCCGTGGTAAGAAAAAGTGCATTCCTTCATTTAAAAAATGGTTTAATTCCTGCAGTACTTTGCAAAAGTGTTTAAACTCAGATTTTGTTCATGTTTTGTTATGTTGCCAACAAAACTTTCCATGTGTTTATTAAAATTTCAGGCAGGAGATTTCCAAAATATTATTAAGGATACTAACACTTTTACACCTGTATGCAGAGATAAAATCCAGTGAAATCAATTGCTGTATTTAGTAATGTCCATCTGTGTGTAATTCAATCTCAGTACCAGTTATCTTCTGTTGAGGCATCAGAGGTTTTCTAGAGAACAAAATGCATCCTGAATAGCAAGAAACACATTAAACAGGTAAAGATAAAGTTGAGGAAAGTCAGGAAGCAGGGTTTGAACAGCTCATGAAGAACTGTTTAATCTCTGAAAATGGTAAGAGTATGCGAGGGTTGGCCATTGTAAAACAGTGACAAGAAAGTCAAAAATACATACCTAAGGTGGGTGAATCTTTTGACAGGACAACTGTTAGTCATGCAGTCTTTAAATCTGGTGTTTTTTGAAAGGTGGCTGGAAGAAAGACGTCAGAAGTCATCCGTTGTTGACTATAAGCAAACGGCAAACATGCTTTGATGTTCAGGGTAGATGAGATTTATTTCCAAATGTACTCCTCACTTTACTAAAAATCACATTAGCACCACATCCTAATCTTTAACGAATGTCAGCCTTTTTGTACAACCTACTTCACAGATGGTGCGAGCTTTGAATTTGCCTCAGCAAAGTGTGTGAAAATGAAGTTACAAGGAGTAGATAATAACTGGAATCCCAGGTGAAGATTAATGTGGGTTTTTGGTTCAAGTTTTCAAGTTGTTGGTGAGGGGTTTTTGTATGTGCCCTCCGTTGCACCTCCAGATTCTGCACCTTGTTATTTCAACACTCTCACAAACACACATTCAAACAGAGAATTTGCTCAAGGTGTCTGGCGATTATATGGGTGGCTTGGGGCTTGCAGTATTGGTTTAGCCTGCCTCGGGATGTTAGTTGGAGAGTATGTGGAGCCCTGATAAGATTGATTGACGCCTATCTGCTGTGATCAATAAACAGATATAAGAATGCCACATATCTACAAAGCACCTGGTGTGCGACTGTGTTCACTGTATCCTTCCAGAATTATTTTGTTTCCTAAGCAAAATAACCCCTCATACTTATTTACATGTTTGAGTGGCTCTTTATATGGAGAGTAAGCTTTATGCAATGTCATGATGTAGTTATTTAAATCAGGAATTTTGTAGTAAAAAGATGTTATATATGTAGAATATATTTATTCTTGCCAAATTCCTTTTTATTTTTCATTTTCAGAATTGTTTTTTTAAAGCTTTTAAAGAACAGAAAACCACAGATTAGGTTTGTTTGCCAAAACGTTATTGTGCACTTTTTATTTTGGAGTCTTTGTTGTATAATGCAAACATGTTTGTACAGATAAGGTTGCCCCAGTATATTTAGAGCGATAAGCTTGCCCCAGTATATTTAGAGCTCCAAAATCTCTTTGATATCCTTAGACCATCTGATGTTGTTTTGCTGAGTTCACGGAGCTAGTTGATTTTGTTCAGCCCATAGTTTTCTCTTGCAGCAATAAGGGCTCAGGTTTGAATCTGAGCCTGGGGTATTTCTGCAAGGATATTGTATGTTCTATCTCTGAAGGTGTGGTTTCTCACTGGTTGCTGAATCTTTCTACCATGGTCCAAAACTATGACAAGGTTAATTGGTTTCTCCCTTAGGTACAAATGTGTGTGTGGGTCGTTGTTTATGTCTGTCTGTATGTCACCTTGTAATGGACTGGTGACCTGTCCAGTAAGTACCTTGCCTCTCACCCAATGCCTGCTTTAGAAAGGTAACCACACCCCCACCACCCTGCTAGAATAAACGGCTATAGACAATGGATTTATTGTTCTATCAAGCACCATGATAGATAGAAAATTACATATTCCTTATGTGGAGATCGGGGGAGTTATCACTGCACTGCTATAGTTTTATTCTAATCTGACTAAAATACTAATAAAAAAAACCTCCCCCTTCCACATAGCAAATGTGCAATAAAAACAATATACATTTAAAATGAAGAGTGGTCTGCCTATCTTTGTCACTCATAAGCATCTTGCTCTCTGGAGATTTGCATGAAGTCTGTTTCAGTCTCATCCCACTGAGAGTACCCCTCCAGCAACAGCAGTCACTCCCTTCTTACACTCTGCAGTATGTTTATGGACTTGTAATCAATTATTAAAAATGTATCATGAAAATACTTCAGCAAGTGGAGTACTGAGGGACACCAGTCAACTGCTGTGGGTGTGCAGAGTGCTTTATCCGTTTCTTTCTCTTTGGTATAAATGCAAAAAATGAGTATATATTTGTCCATCTATCCATCCATTTCTGGTGAGTGATCAGGTACACCCTGAACAATTCATCGGGTCAAGTCTATGGCAATACAGACTGAAAATCAGGCACTCGCATTGATTAGTACCACTAAGTTAATGCATGATCTTTTGTTGTTGTTTTTTTCTTTAGTTATTATCGAAGGAAGAAAAAAATACACACAGAAATCCAATGGCATACATCTAAAATATGCACATTTCACAAAGCTGTCAATGGTGCTGAATATTGCTTTGGACACAAAGCAATATTAGTTACTCTTATTTGAGTTCTAAAGAGCTCAGATAAAAAATTAAACTAAAAAACTGAGAATGTGTTGCTTCTGTTTTGACCACTGACAATTGAGTATTTTGAAGTATTTGTAGCATAATTTACTACACAAGCTGTTACTTTTTTTCACAAAATTTGAACAATGCTATGCAGCTAAAATACAGGTTTCTGCCAATGGGTTTTAAAAGGCTGGACAGTTGCGTGATGAAGACAGCACAAGCTCGAGAGCGAGACGAAAGTGTTATTGAGAGCAACAACAAAAGAGAGTCTGAGGAAGTGTGTGAGGCCAGGGATGCCTGCGGGATATTATCGGAGGGCATGCACAAAAAACATCACCGCACCTGACCCACATGAACAGAACCACGTGCCCAATGCACATCATGCACAAAATCAGCACAATGAACCTGACCCATACAAATACAGGCAACATGCCCACAAAGCACAGAAACAGTCACGTCACACCGCATAACTGACGGTCATTTCCTGACATACACAATTATGACATGCCAGTGCCATGTGCATAGCACATAAAAACAGCGCATCTATGCAAGGCCCAACACGCATGGTATAATGTTTGCGGCTTATATTTAGTTACTCTTAATTACTCTAAGTATGGAAATATCTACAGCAACAGTTCACTGTGGAAAAGTTTAATTTTCATTGAAATTTTTTTCAAAAGGAAAAAGACAACTCTGTTAATGTTGAGTTTTAAAACAATAACTTGCTGAAATAAACATAAGATTTGAATGTTGGCTGACCAGTTAATAGGAAAGTGACTGTGTCTAAATGGACAATGACAGAATTAGACTGCAAAAGAGGAATACATTCAATGCCTAATCAAGATGCAGTGTCTTATAGAGGAAAACATACCTTCTGTCCTTCTTAAATGTAGTACAAAAACACATGTTGGTACCTGTTTGCACTTTTTTCACATATTAATTAGTGACATTTAGTGTGATGGGTATTTGTGGCACCTGCTGTCAGCTAGACATAGAGGCCATGTCGCGATGTGCCGTGCAACAATGGTGCCAGCATGCCACACTCATTATCAGCTCCCACAGAAGCCATTTGGGTATGCCCTTCTCTTTTCTGCCTCTGCCTTTCCCTTGCTCTCTCTCTCCTTCAGCAATGTAAGCAATCTGCTAAATATTTTATCACCTCTCTGTTAAATCGAGCAGAGACACTCCCAACAGCACCCTGCCACCTTCGCCAGTGCTAAGCTTGCCTTGAGTGCATGTGTCATGTTCAAGTCAAGCACTTCGGAGTTGCTGATGGTAATGGGTTTGATTAAGGCTTTTTGCAATTTCTGTTGTGGGGTCTGACTGGGTGATTGATCCAATTGCATTGACTGTGTTTACTTTATATGATTTGCTCATGTAATCATTGATCATTTTAATGATCTCTTGCTTCCTTAAATCACTCATTAAATTCAAGGATAGGGCAATTTAAATCTTTTAAATCTCTATGGTGATATAATTTGATGCACATTTCTGAACCCTACTTGATACAGCAAAATGATTTTAGGCTTTGGCCTCCATTTAATATGGTCTTAGCACTTTTTACTGTAGGGGGCTTAATTTTCCTTTTATCTATAAACTACTGTATTCCAGTATACATAGTTGGAAGTTTAATGCATGGTTCTCTGCTAAAATGTTTACCAGTCCAGTTCTGGGATCCTCCCTTGTGTGTTTTCTTTCTGCTTTAATCACCAAGCAGATGATTTAGATGAGAGAATCAGCTCCTTTGAATCAGATGTGTTATGCTGTCAAGACACACCCAAAGCATTTTTTTTTTCAAATTGTTTCTCATTCTTAAAACTTGTTTTTGGTTCCTGTCTTAACTTAAGAATACAATTTTATGGCATCGCATGGCAGTTTGGAAGTGAATTAAATTCAGTTGAGAGTTTGAATCCCCTCTCTGGGTCAAGCCTCGTCACCATGGGGAGAAAGCTTCTATTCTTTGAATGCAGCAGCCACACCCAAAAGGGTCGGCCATGTTAAGATCACAGTCTTTCATTTTGAAACTGTTACCAGGCAGTTACAAAACACAGTAAAAAAAAAAAAAAAGACAACATACATGGGAGTGTCAGTTTCATCCCCTCTGAAAAAAAAATGAGGCAGAAGAAATCAAAGCAACAAGATAGTTTTGCTAGGGGTATTAATCTAAACAGAGAGATGTTTTTATTTCTTTTTTTAAGTGTTAGAGCTGTGTTTTAAGTAAATGCAGCTCAATGTCTGACAGGGAAAATAAAAGCATCTTACAGTTAAATTTAAATTGTACGCTCATATGTTTTGGATGAAAAAAAAAAGAAAAAAAGAAATGAGCATATTTACAAAGCAAAAAGAATTGGTGGTACTCCATAAATAACTCTACTGCACAAACTGGAAGCTTTCAGGCAAATATGGTGCTGTTCCCTTGATCCTTTTATTTATTTCTTTATTTTCAAGCCTCTTTGAAATAATACTGCGATTAACTGTATTAAATGGTGCATTGAGACCTAACAATACAAGTATGGACAGAAGTGCCTTTTTGGGTCCATGAGAGCACAATCGGTGCCATTAACAAGTTCTGTCTCTTTGAAGTGATGAGTTCAAAAACTTCACTGAAAGTCTTCAAACAAGATATTAAAATCTAAACACTAGGACAATTGATAAGCAACTTCTCTCAATAATTTTAGATAAGAAAATTGAATGAGATTCAGGTCTGCAATTGATTAAGATGGAATGAGAGCCAGGGTTTCATTCCCATCATCTTTTAGACCTCCAAAAAACAATGATTTTTACTGCCACTGATTTTTTTTTTTTTTTTTTAAGAAATGTGAACCATATGTATGCTGCGCTATAATCTCACAGTTTTTCCATTAAATTTTCCATCAGCCCACCACTGTATACTTTGATAGTCCATCCATTCAATGCTATATCTATGATTATGGGTTTATATAGTTGAGTATTTACATAATACCTCATCCGAGCAGTATTATAGACCCACAAAGCAATATGAATCCTCTCTTGTGTATTTTTTTCTCACTGTTAGACTCCAGTGGGCTTTTGACGTGTAATTCATTAATATTACAAATATTCAAATAACTTTATTGAACATACTGCAGGATGACAGAGGCAGTAGGAGATTCACAACCCATTGAACAAGTGCGGATCCCTGGACTAAGTGCCGATTCATCATGAATGCCTTACTCCTGTCTAATGACTGCAATCATGTGGCACACACATGCAAATACACAGACACAGAGACACTTTCTCTGTGTCTGCATTTTTAAAACATTTTTAACCCTAGCATGAAACCATCAACATTTTAAATACAGTCCTATTTGATTCATGTTCAGTTGAGTTTTTTTTTTCTTCTTCAATCAAAATGAATTCAACAGAAAAAGATAATGCTATTAAATCCAAAAAACACAATCAAACATTAAATCCCCACTGCAGACTTTCATTTATTTTTGCTTTAAAGTTTGTCTGTAACTTTTTTTCTTTTGCAATTTCTCCTCCAATTAGGTTTTATTACTTCTTTGTACATCTCATCAGAGTGCAAAGGATCTGACGGGGCAGGACCCTCTAAAACCCCACAACCTATTAGAGCTAATTCCAACCCATTTAGCCTTGTCTACTTCTGTTTCACTGAGTTTGCTTCATTTGCAGGGAGGCATCCATGTGTACTCTGCATTACACAACACAACACACACACTAGCATCCACCAAGTCACCTTGAAGGCCAATTAAGTAAGCATCTGACTCTTCCTGTTCCTATTAGTCGTACGGCAGTCAGGACCAGTGTGATGGGGACAAAATGGAGCAGTAAAAGCAAGAGACAGGGAAAGGCTAGACGGAAAGAAGAGGGTGAAAGACTTCTTGTTTCCATGGTTCTCAATAGGGTGAATTGGGAGGTGGGGGTGGAGAGCAGTGGTGAAAGAGCATGACCCAAACAAAAACTCTTTGAATTCAAGGCCTAGGGAGTGTTTATAATGACCCCAAACATAGATGCACTACTCTCACTGCACTGACAGACTCTAATGATCCAAAGGGAATCAAGAGATTTTGTTCACACATAAAAGAAATACCTACCGCAAACAGGACTGTTCTTATCCCCCAAGGAGGTGCACATAGTCCTACTCCTATTATTCTTTCCTCTCCTAGTATTTCTTTTCAATTTATGTCTTGTTCACAGACCTTTAGCCGCTTTCAGGCTGTGTATTTTTACCAAGCCTCCTCTTGTCATTTCTCACTTTGCCTTCTCTTCAGTCACGACACTTTTTTTTTTTTTCTAAGAGATGCCGCTTTGACCTGACATCCCCTCCAGTCTATTTAGCCAAACCTCTGTCTTTTCTCTTTACTTGCTTAAGACTTATTCCTCGTGGTACAATGTTAGACTCTTCTCTCTCGTTCCCACTCCGGGGTGGGCTCTGGGATTTTAAGGTCGGTCGGAAACAGGACAGTGCACAGCGAGACAAAGGACCCCAAACATTCACCAGATGGCTGAAGCCCTGCATAAATTGCCTACGTGAACCTTTGCTAGAATAAAACAAAAGCCTTTTATTGCGAGGGGTTCCCTTTCACCTCCTTACACCAGCCTTGACTCCCATTTATCGCATTGCTCACTTGATGCCTTTAAATTAAGATTGCACATATTTGAAACACATAAAACACATTACAACTAAAATTATTTTTAAAAGTTTAAAAGTTTCACAAAAGTTACTTCTAAAGTAAAATTTCTGATTGGATAGCTCTGCCAGTATTTCTTTACATTTCATCCTATCCTTGTTACCGTCTATCCTTTCTTTGGAATACGTTTCAGCAGATTGTAGTGAGGAGAGATGGTAAACCTCTTCACAGATTTCTATCTTCATGTAGGAAGTACAAACATACTCTTTTTCTTTTGCTCCTTTTTGTTGACTCACTTTCTCAGCAGTGTCTTGTTAATAAAACTGCCATGTCTAGAAGGACACATTTCAATTCTCAAGAAAGTTTCTGTCCCTTCATGGAGGGTTTGCTATAATAGATATAAATTAGTCAAGGTTAGCCTGTGGTACATGAGGATAGTGAGCTAATGAGAATTGAATTGTAATTTTGTTTGTCCCAAAATGTGCCTGCTACTGGCACCTGCAGATGCAGCGAGGCAAGTGCCAGTAGCATACCAGATCATGGAAGGAATCTAACTAAACAAAGATCAACTTGAGTCTAAAATAGGTATTAAACATGTCAATGTTTAGTATAGTTTGCTATTTCTATGTGCTTTAAATTTATTCTAGCTGTTACAAGCTAATACAAGTAATGAATATATGCAAAGAAATCAAAATAATTAGTCCATAAAATGACTTAGTAGTATTGAATAATAATGTTGAAGTATTGAATGTGAGAAGTAAATAATGTGGATGCATAAAAAGCAAAGAAACTGTGAATATTGTGTGGTACAGCTGGTAATAGCAACACTATTACTCTATTTTAAAAATACAACAATATAAAAATATAATACTGTCTGCTGAAGTTTGGATAAATTTTTGTTCAAGAAAAAAAGGGAAACCTGCTGCACATTATGACATTTCTAAAACAAGATCTGTGCCAGGAACAAGCAAGAAGGTCCTGGGTTTGATTCCCAGCCCAGGGTCTTTTTGCACAGAGTTTGCATGTTCTTCCTGTGCATGCGTGGGTTCTCTCTGGGTACTCCGGCCTCCTAGCACAGTACAAAAACATGACTGTTAGGTTAATTGGCCTCTCTAAATTCTCCCTAAGTGAATGTGTGTGCAAATTACCACTAGCTGTGGTAGTTTGATAAGTCAAAGTACACTGTCAAGGATAACTACGGTACATTTAGGCAGAGCTGTATGACACAAGAAAATGTATTAATGGTGCAGGTTGGAAAAACAACCTTTTAGATTAGAGAACTCGACACAATAGCACTGTGAATTTTCATTGTTGTCTGTCAATGAAAATGCAGTCTTTGGGTCCAAAATTGTCTTTGGCGCAGTTTTGCTTTTAATGTAAGCCAGCTTTTAACCAAAAGGTTCAGTCTTGCAGTTTTGTGTAGTGTGTATCATTGTTTGAAATCAAAGCAGCATCTAAGCTCTCTAAATATCTTAATTTTCTTCTGTGGCAAGTCTGCTGTTACCATGTGCATGTGTATCTGCACCCACACACAGTTCCCATCACCTCTGGCTAAACTTTGCATGTCCAATTTCATAACCTAATCATGTTTGCTATAATCCTTGCACACTTGAAGCAAACCACATTAGAGTTCTTCAGTAAATGCTCCCTAAGTGTCCCTGATTAAACTTATGTGAAAAATGAAGTCTGTGTAATTTATGTTATGACACCAGGCATTATCCTAAACCATCTCAGCTCCCTATAACCGGAAGGTCATATCAAACACGTCCCCACAGCTTCCACAATATGCAATTATCCAGCAATTAGACACCTCCCATAATCTGCATTTCACTATGTCATTGACTGTGTGTAATTACATGTTTTCATTGATGGTTAACTCAGTCTATATTTTTAAGCATTGAGTCATGTAGTTTTGCAGAAACCAGAAGAAAAGTCTTATTTAAGACAAAAAACTCTGAAGTCTACAGAAAAGGTTATTGATCATCATGTGCTGTTTGAGAAAAACCTTACTACTGCCATTTTCACTCAGAGCTTCTGCTATAATGCTACAAAATAGACACCATCATTATGTCACTGTTGCTCACCTTGCTTGGTGGTTACAAAGGGAGCACAGTAGTATCGTGATGGTGGCTTTCATGTAGCATGCCAGGAGAATTATATAACTAAGAACAGTCTTGTACATGCATACAGAACTCAATTGTTCATGCTGATTTGGTTCAATGGTTCCTAGAAAATAAGTATAATGTCACAGGCAGTGGTTAACTGCCTGATTTTAGCAGGCATTTAACCACTGCCTGCTAAAATCATTCTTTCTTAGAGACTGTTTTGGCCCTCAACAGGTATTCTTAGGACATTGTGACAGTAGTTAGATGATTGTGAAACATATTTAAAAGTGAATAAATATAGATGCATTCTTTTTCTTTACTTCTATTGCTTAGGTAAAGTAAATAATGTGTACACGTTGATATCATGCTTATCTGCTTCTATACAATAACAAATTTAATTTGTCAAATGAGAATTATGTATTTCTTTTTCCCATTTCACAAGCTTTTTTTTTTTTTGCTACAGCGATTCCCCATTTATTAGGCTTTCCCATTTCTCTAAACTCTAGGTATGAAGTCAACTGCTGTTGTTTTTATATAAAAAAGAAAACGTCTCAATGTGTAATTAGTAGATGAAGTACTGAGCCCATTCATATCTTTTTCAGTCATTTATATGTACAGGACTTATAAATGCTGAGTCTGAACCATCTTTTCTGACTAAGCTCTGATGACACATTTCTTCTTTATCATGTAGAAAAGATGCATGCTTCATACTAACATGTAATAC